>NC_079385.1:13542802-13842802 GCF_021018895.1 Seriola aureovittata | reverse complement strand
TCAGTCCAAAACAATGGTTCTCTTCGCCCATAACGGTCGCCATCTTGGCTACGTAGGGGCATGGATGTATTATAATACATCCGTACCCAGGGGTCACACACAGGGCAGTAAACCCTTCAGTTTGAACTGAAGTGAGCAAATCATCCGGCAGGTGGGCGACAATCGCGGTCACCTGTTCCCATCGTCATTTCCGGTGAGTGCACAACAGCAGTGTTTTATTTGAAGTATCCGATTCGACACAGAGCAATGGACCAACATAGTCAGCATAAAGGCCTTGTAGGGCTATATGCACCAGGTGTGAATTAGACGGTCTCTCACCTTGAAGTCGAATGGCGCTATGGCACAGGAGAGAGGAGCTGTCAATCAAACACAACACAACCACGCACGCGGTCTAATCAACCAGTAATTGAAAATACCCGTGTCAGTGTCCCATGGCTGTGTAGGCCCTGTGAAGATCTTACCGTGGACTTTCTTATTCTTTGGACTTATTTTAAACTGAAAGCGCACAGCACCATCTTGTGGTTATATACTGGTACTTTACATCATTTCTATCATCACCTGAGAACCAGCTACGACTCCACTCAGGGAATTTTAAAGTTGAACATAAAACCAAAATATATCACTAATAAACCAATATGCAGTAAATGGCAATACACAACAACACTTCATTTGTACTGATATTTAATATTTAGACATGGGGCAACAGCCATTTTTACAGCACAATTTGCATAATTTATCAATACCTCCTGTATACAATCACAAAACCATGACAGTAGATTTTTTTCTGTTTACTTACAAGTGAAAAACCAGACAGGTTTTACAAGCATAATCTTTGTACAGTCAGCATACATCATCGATAATTTTAATAGGTTTTCTCCATAAGTTCCCTCTCTATAACATTTTGTTCTATATCTTTCTCTACCTCATTCTTTTTTTTTCTTTAATAATATCTGGACACAAAAATAGTATGAACCACCAACGAAACATGCAACATCCAGTGTGAGCACATTTAAATTCTCCTGCAACTACTTGAGTTGTTAAGATAGACGTCTGTGTAGTTAGACTCTGGTAAACCTTTAGTGTTTGGTGTAGAGGGTCTGGTTAATCTGGGTCCCTATAGACAGACATAAAGTCGTTTCTCAGTCTATCCACTGTACATTGATCAAGAGAAAAACAATTTCCTGTTACTTCTATGATCACACACCGTTTTTTTTTTTTTTGTCTGCTAAAAGACCTATTGCTCCCCAAACCCCAGTATAAAAAAGCTATGTATTTACAAGGTTGGAAATAGAGAGATGGCATCTATGTGTGTGTGTGAGTGTGTGTGAGCGCGTGTGATTCTTTGTGTGTAACGAGAGATTTTAAAGTCCATATTTTTAGACAGACAACACTTAAAAGAAGGGATATGCATTGGAGCCAGTGACATGCATGGACTTGGTATGAAGATGCTAACACACACACAAGCACATGGGTATAAAAAATAAGAAAAAAACAAAAACAAAACACACACACTAACCTAAAACCACTATTGTTTCAGGTATAACGTCCACTGATTACAATGTTCTTTTTTTGGTAATTTCTCATACACATACTGGAAAATGAAACTATTGAAAGGGGGAGTGCATAAAAAGATGGGAATCATTTGAATAGGAATGTTCTTCTTTTTTTTTGTCTAATCTTGATTCATAACTAGGTGAAATTCAGGATCTCTGCATGTTTATTTTCGTATGTGAGTGAGTGTTCGTGCACAAGGGCAAAAAAGTTGGTTCTCTGAGTTTCAGGCCCTCTAAACATTGTAAACAAGCACTACATTGTGTATAAAAACAAAATTTCTCAACTTTTTTATGTACACCTGATATGTACTGTAAACAAATATAATACAACATATGAAATAGTCTCACAGGCAATAAATAAAGATTCATATAGCAATACAAAATAATACATCAAATAAATAAAAAAATCATATTAAAGCAGTAACCATTTCGAGTAGGACATAAAAACACAGCAGTGCAAAAGAAAAATAAATAGAAATGCTTCCTCTCCCTCAAAGTGTCACACTTCTAGCAAGTCAAGATGCAGTTACCACCTTTATACAGTAGACGTTGCATAGAAATCACTCCGATATTAAGTGTAGTTTCGCTGCTAGGTTTGACTGAAAGTGTTGAATGAACCAGCTGCCTCGCTTCTTGACCCCCGTACAAGCACACAGGATGACCGTCCTCAAGACAAAATGGCCGTAATAAATATCTAAAGACACAGCGTTGCAGTTTGAAGTGTAACTGTTAATATCAAGACAACACAGACTTGACAAAAAAAGCTGCGACATAACATCAACATGCTACTGGAATAGCATTGTCGTATCTTAGAATGATAATAGTGGTTTTTCATAGATAGTTTCCAGCACATTTGTCTTTTGTTCGCTACAATATCTCCTGATGTTGTTGTCATCCCTTTTTTTTCCCTTACCTCTCTACTTCCTCACCTTAGAAAATAAAAAAAAAAATCTCTGGTTATCTCATTTTTAGCAGGATGATGGCATCAGTTTTACATTCTAAGCAGGAAAAGTGCAAAATACCACAAAAGCGTGTGTTGTTGAGTTGACTGCCCTTACGAACCAAAGCAGGACTGATGTAAGACTCATAATGTGCTTGGATCTCACAAAGAAAAAACAAGAGGTGCTTAAATCTCAAACGGTAAATGTCTCACATTCTAAGGGGCGTCATCGATAAATAAAACCTCTATGTCACAATCACCAAGACTCGATTGTCTGTGATAAAGATATCTATATATCTATCTATATATGTTATAATTAATTTCCAGCTAACTCACTTCACTATATACAAAGTGAACCTTAGAGGTGATTTTTTTTTTTGTGCAGAACATGTGGCACTGCATACCAAATACAGTAGATAGACTCATGCGCACAATATATAGTGTCCAATTTGCGACATATTCATATTTATCATTTATCAAACAATAATTTGATAGAACTTAGTTTACACTTAAAGCGAAAAAAAGATGGGCTTAATAGATTCAAAAACATGCTTGCTGGGATTTTTTTTCTCTTGAACTGGAATGATAGGTAGTGTGTTATAAAATATACTATGCTTCCTTCCCAGGATAGATTTTTAAGTACTTAAATAATTGCGGAGAAGACAAATGATAGAACTCTATGCTAAATATCATAATACAAAAATAAATAAGAGGTCTCCATAGGGGAGTCTTCAATATCTCATTCTCAAAATGCTTTGTAAATCAATAAAACTCTGCAGGTCATTATAAAGCAACGAGGAAAACCTTTCATGGGTAAAACTAAGCTAAATAAATTAAATTATAATCTACAAGTGTGTCCATTCCCTGTATCTATTAGAATTAAAATTTCTCTTCTGCGTGAGTGACTGTGTGCAAAGTAGTCGTAAATAATCATGTGCATGTGTGTGTGTGTTTGTGAATTAAAGTGTGTAATACCTGGTTGATTCCGCACTTGACCTCCGAACTCAGCACTTGTGTTCTCCTCAGCCCTGGCCACACTACTGTACACTGTATGTCCTGTAAACATGTGTTCATTTCCTGTAAACACATAAATTCTTCCTCCTAACGTCCGACATGACAGAAAACCACCTGAACTCTTTCTTTGTCACCTTCCAAAACTCCAGCTATCCGAGCCCTGAAACAAAGATTGAAGAAAGAGATATTTTTTGCCCCGTCCTGTACCCATACCACCCTTTCTCCCATCCAACAAGAGTGGACCAGCGTTACAGATGATGGACCTTAGTGTCCCCAGATGTCAGAAACCTCTTTGTGCCCTCTCAGGTTTAGTTTTCTTTTGATTTAGTCTTCTTCTATGAGTGGATCTGGGCGGTGCTGGCGAGCAGCTTGTGCCAGCTCACCACTCGCTTGCGAAGGTCGACTTTGTCCAGCCAAACGTAGGCCTCCCCGATCAGCGTCTTCTTCACAAACTTGCCACCATTGGACACCAGGAACAGCTGGAGAAAACCAGAAAACAACACGTCTTATGATTGATCATTTCAAAGGAGTCCACCAGGTTTTTCGCTTTCTTGCTCAATTTCATTCTCATGTCTGTGTGCTAAATATGAAGTTAGCCGTCAGTCGAGTGGCTTAGTTTAGCGTGAATTTTGTATGAAATAAACAAATGGAATATAATGCATAAACTTGTGATCTTAAGCGGTGATGGTGAGCTTCATATTTACCATACACATCATTTAGTTCTCAACAAGAAGATGTGTATTCCCCCTGAGTGTGTGTGGGTGTATGTATATGGAACTGAGGGTGGGATTACCTGCAGAGCGTGTCCGGTGGGGTTCATACAGAAACGGAAGGTTTCGTTGAAAGACGGCTCACGATCATGACGACACACTCGGGTCTTTTTCTTGATGATCCTTTTCTGGGTGGCAATATTCACCACGTACAGCTTCACATAAAGATCTGCGGACACACACACAAAGCTGACATCATGAGTTCAAACCCCCACCCCCCTCCACACACACAGTTTTTCGACTGTGTGTGTATGTAACCTTGCTACTTCATATTCGCATCATCTTTTGTGTGCAAGTTTTCCATTTTCTTATTTTCATTTTGTTTATTGGCAAAATAAAACCACAGAAGCCCCAAACCAGCCATTAAATGACATGAAACACAAAGGACTGCACACCTAATTATGCAAACCCTGTACCCATACTTTCTGCAGGCACTGATGATTAAACTAATTTATTATCAAACAAATCATACCAGAGAGAGAAACATAAGAGCTGATAAAATATGCAATTAAAAAAGTGGCACCAAAGAAGTTAATCAATTATATATTTTTTACATACTGTAGAAGATGGATTGTAGTTATTAGAGGTGGGTGGAATTTCATATTTTTCTGCAGCCAGCCACTAGAGGGCAACAAGAGAGCTGGAACTCTAAAGACTGGTGTTGGTTTACAAAGTCAAAACCATATGACATGCAGAAAAAGAAACACCAAAGGTGAATGTATACCGATTAACATTAAGAGCTATTGTTATGAGTGAGTGAGGCAAATTCTGTGGTGCAGACCAGCTACATACTGTCAATGGAAATAAAGCTCTGTGGGCAGATCCCACCTGGAAGCGAATGCAAATCAAACAAGTGGTAGGCAGCTTGAGTATTAGGATGTAAATATTATAAGGAGGAGGCGAGGTGGGCGGCAATCTGTGAAGGAGAAGTATGATTTCACCGTGTACAACACAGACACATGTCCAGTCTTTATAATGCTGGGTTAACCTATAATCCACAAATTCAGCTTTCAGTGTGTCAGTTATTTAACTTGCCTATGATAGTCAAAGTTGACGTTCATGCCCGAGCACATCACAAGCCTGGTGTGTCCATGGTGTATGTGTACATGTGTCAGCTACTCTTGTCTTAATGGATTCCGTAACCTTGCACATACAATATACATTATTGGCGAATAGGTTAGTCTAATGCCCAATGCTGCTTTCCAAGGGAATGTTGGCTGGAAGAAACTATCACAACACGTGTGGTTCAGCATCTAGAAGAACTGGAGAGGATTTTATGGTATGTCAGATGCCAATCTTTCGAAAACAAGTGTCTGTGTGGGTTTCCCAGCTGTCAAATATTAGAAATTATACGTATCACATACAATTATCTTTGAATACTTTGTAGAGACTTTGATGAGATTTTACAGAAGAGTGGAACATAAGTGAAAATTATAAACCATGAGGTAACAGATCTAGAAATTGTTTCTAGGGAATTTCTGTGCATGTGCAAGTATAAATTTGAAAGTGGATGTGTGACGTGTGACATGTGTATAGTTAACCTATTGTCCATTACCAGGCAGGTGGTCTGGAGTCTTGAACTTGTAGGTGATGTTGCGACACTGAAGAATCTCAAGGACCAGGTGCTCACCCTCCGTCTTCATCTCCTTCTTCAGAGCGATCTTTATCTCCCCCATTACCTGGGATTTACCTGAAGATATATATATATACACGTAGACACACACAAATTGGGTCAGATGAAGTCAAATATACACTACATATGGATTAAAGGACCCTCAAAAGGATAAGCATTACAGCTAATGGATTGATGCTGTTTCGCAGCTACAAAAATTGAATGCCCATTCTATCAATTTGCTCTCCGTCCCCCTGGTCTCCCCATGTGCTCTGTCAAATGAGGCATCTACTCTATGAGACTGCCCTCTACTGGGCACTAAGTGTACTCACATGATGAGTAATATCAAATATGACCCGCAAGCAATCACATTTGTTTGTTTAACAAAGATGGGGAGAAGTTATGAAGAGCTCTGCCTGTGCTGTTGTTGCCGTGGCAACTGAATGGAAATGAAAGCAATAAAAAGGCTGAGAGCAAATGATGGAAGGTAAAGAGATGAAGAAACAGTGCAGATGTGTTTGTGTGTTCACTATGCTTCGGTCTTTGTTGTAAAGGTGAGAGTGACATGGTGCACCTCAGGTCTTACTACCTTTTTAAGCATTAATCATAATTAAATGACTCAAAACATCAAAGACAGGATGGAGGAGTGAGGACAATTAGCAAAGACAGAATGACGAAAAGAACATTTAAATACAAGCAGGTCTACATACGGTATGATGCTAATGATGAATAACATAACAACAAAACATTTTCATACTCTAATTGCTATGGAAACAGCTAAATACACACACACACACAAAGTACTTTCTAAAGATTAAAAAAGGAAAATGAATAGAAAAAGTGTTCAAAAAAGAAAAAGTGTTCAATCAACAAACCAATAATCAAATCTATTAATTGATAAGTAATTTGTCACTATATCTACTGTTACTTGAGGTGGGACACTTGTATGGAAATATAGGATAGCAGTAAAATTTGAGTTTCATTAGTTTGAAGTTTTCAAACTTATCTGCTGAAACTGATTTTAGCTGTTCACCCTTGCAATGACGTGTTTTACAGCCATACATAAACACACACACACACACACATACATGTATACCTTACCTTCACTGTCACCGTGTCCCATTGATGATTTCATCACGTCTGTGCCGTTTGGGATCTTTCCACTAAACAGAGAGGAATCAGAGAAATGATCAAACTACACAACAGATATCTGATGTTTATCTATGGCTCTGAATGGAAGCATGTCTGTCTGGGAGCAGTGAGAGTAGCAGCTAAGCATCAGATAAACATCTATAATACATTCAAAATGTGAAACTGGCAGCCTTTTTAAGATAATAATAAGCTGAATAAGCTGACTCACAATCGGGGCACCTGGAAGATGGCACTGTCCACCTCGTTTGTCTCTGCTTCTTCATCCAATAGGCTGTAGGCGCTGCCACTCAGGCCGCTGTCCAATGAGGCCGCTGTCACTGGGGCGTCGCTGGATCTGTAGCTCGACCGAGCTGTGCAGAGATACGACCACATCCATCACGACAAGACAAGGACAAGAGACAGGAAGAGAAACTGCACCTCTGCCAGGTCCAGGAATGTAAAAACTAGGGCCAAGAAGCATTAGTTAATATCTGCAGCAACTAAAATCCATCATAAACAACTTCAATACTGAAAATAATTCATGCCGCAGTCAAGAGGGTGACTCATTTTAAAGCACACAAGACTGAATTGTAATGAATAGCACACAAACACGGAGGACTAGCAAGAAGCATATGGACAAACAGTGTATTTAGAATCTTTCTCTCAGACAAAGACAAGACAGTAAAATTCCAAATGTAAAGCTTTAACATGACACAGACAAATAAATCCAGAGGAATATTACACAGATATGTTTATGCAGACCAAACAAGAGGCACGTAGACCCTAGTGACATTGTTAGTCTACTATATGAACTATTTATAATAATCTAATATCTGAGTCTCAGCATTGATTTAGTTTAAAAAGTTAAACCACTTGAAAATAGTTTCATATCAGGAGGAGTTTAAAGAATCGTTATGAGTGTACCTTTTTTCATGGATGTTTAAAAAACCTTTTTATATACAACATATTTTCGATGTAATTCTTTAAGTGCATGTTTAAATGATTTACATTTCAACATTTTGCTCTCAAACAGCTGGTCAGGCAGTGTGATAGAGTATGAATGAGATGCGTGGATGTGGTGCAGAACAGGATCCATGCCGACACGTTTTCCTTTCAGGCCACTCTACACCATGTCATTGACGTATTGCAAGAGCTCACTAATACCAGTTCAATGAAGCAGTGGGGGAGTCATGACGCAGCAGATGTGGCAGTGGCACAGTGTTAACTCTCAGTGAATCATATCACAGTTTGAGACATTCATTTCCTGGTATTAGTGAACTGTGTTGGTGGCCATGAAGGAAGTGTGCCTCGCTGCATGAATCTCTGGTGATGTGGCTGAGTGCAACTCTCTCTCTGTCTTCCTGTCTCTTTTATTAGCTTGTAAGACTCCCCTCTCTCTTTCTGCAGGTGTGCGTTAGTAGTATCGCATCCTCTCTTTCTCTCATTCTCTCTCTCCTTGCTCCATCTTTGCTTCAGTCACACGACAGAGAGGAGACTCTTGGGCAAACTCTCACCTCCGGTGCTCTGCGGCCTCTCTTCTGACACAGCTTTCCTGAGGGTCAGGTGTCTGCCGTCTGCTCTGCTCCCTTTGGCCGACACAACCGATGGCAGGGCAGGCAGCCAATCGGACTGGGCTCTCTGAATGGTGAGCACGCCCACTACGCTGTGTCTCTGGTGCCTCAGTGAGAGGCGGCCTCTTTGGCCTGGATGTGTTTGTTTTCGCAGGCGCAGGTCGGATTTCAGGGGGTCAACGCCAGGAAACAAAGGTCATGGGGTCGAAGTTCAAGATGGAAGGGGGGAGGAGCAAGATGGAGATTCAGAGAGCGGTTTATCTTCACCATGGCAACCAGCTTGACTGTCAATCACATGCAGCCACAGTGTGCAGTGCACATTCGCCCCATCCCGCATGTCAGTAAAGGGCGGGGTGTGCAGCATCTACTGAGGTGCATTGTGGGTCCGGTAGTTATTCAAACAGAAAATGGGGGTAGCGGACTGCATGCACAGCCATCTCAGTGGAGGAGCTTCAGAAAAGCTGGTCATTGCTTGTTGATAAACAGAAATAAAAAAAATAACTCCAAAAAATAAGAAAACCAAAATACCAAAAGAGGTTAATGATATCTTAGGGAAGGGGGGGGGGGGTTGCAACTTTTTTCTGTTTTAAAGGTTGGACAAATCAATCCAAAATATTTAACTGCTAGCTGGCAGTAGGAACCTCTCTTTGAAGCAGAACATTTTTCCCGTTGAGTTCCATTTAATGAACTTGTAGCAACAAAGTTAATAATTTGCTGGTCTTGTCGTTTAAAAGTGAGCTGGAGACGGCACTGCACTCTGACAATAACTGACAGATTTTGCTGATTTGTTTTCCTTCAAGTCTTCTGTTTCTTTTTCCTTTTTTCCATACTACTTATCCTATTAAAGTTAATGTATTTAAATTACAATTCAAAACAGCAAAACCTAACGTTAACCTGGGTAAAAGTAAGTATTTCTGTTCAACTTCATTAAAGTAGTATTAAAAAAATAAGATTTATAGCCTCTAAACTTTTAATTTAATGGTTAACAATTTCTATGTAGTCAGAAGTAGCCTTTTATAAGCAACCATTATGCCTCTTTGGGTTCAATGAAAGGGTGTCAAACTCAGGAAAGTCAAAGACAGTGTGCTACAATGCAGGTGAGGTGCTGGCTCTAGACACTTGTGAGTACATACAGAAGAGAAGCGGTGAGAGGTTGACACACTGTGAATACAACGGGGAAGAGGACCAGAGGGTGTAAAGGGTGAGGGAAACCGAGAATAAAAAAGGAAACTGAAAGAACAGAAAAAAACTCAACAGAAGGTAGAACAGATGAGTGCGAGGAGGCCATGCTGCGTAGGCTTTATTTGCGTCTTGGTTTACTTGGTTGGAGGCGTTGCGGCGGCTGCTGCTGTGACTGCTGTGGGGCATCGCCCGTTGCTATGGCAGCGCCTCCGCTGCTTCCAGTGCCGCTGTCCTGATGGTGTTGCCGTGCGGCGCTTTTGCTGGAGCGTGAAGCGCCGTGCGAGCGAGAGTGTTGGCTGTGTCCATGGCTGTGGCTTTGGCTCTGGCCCTCGGACGGGGAAGGCTTCGATGTGCCAGGGCTACTGTGAGATTTCTCGATAGTGGGCACCTGCGTGTCTAAAACAACCAGATTCACCAAATTACCAAAAAAACTACCTTTTATTTTAGTGAACTGAGGCTGTTACCTTTAGTTTAACACCTGTGGTGAATGAGTTGCTGGCTAGTGGGATACTGCATCTAGCCAGCACGGTAACTGCCTTACAAGTCTATGATCGTCTAGCATCCTTATTAAATTTTCCTCTATTAATTTTTTTTCTAAATTAGGGGGACATTCAAAGCCTTCCACGGCCATGTTGCCCTCTGTGTTAGAAGAAAGATAGAGGGAAGCTAAGGCTAGGCCTCTGAGCTTGGTGACATCATGGCAACTGAGAAAACTGACCATGAGAAAGCAGAAAGCATGAAGCTGAAGCTACGATGGGGGTGCAAAAATGGGCAGAGGAAGGTGCTGGTAGAAAGAAAGGATTGCAGAGAGAGAAACAGGTGGACAGAGGTGGACACTGAGACAGAAGGAAAAAGCAGAAGTGAGAAGCAGTGTCAGGAAGAGAGCAGAATGTAAGAAGTGTGAAGAATAAAGAAGAGGAAAGAACAAACACAGAGAAGAGGGAAGCAGAAATAGTAGAAAAAGCAGAAGGTAGAGAGGGCTGTTAGGGGATGAGGGTGATCGAGTCGAGCAGGAGAGGGGAATTCATCGTGTCCTACCCTTGGCCGGATCTGGAAAGATCCCGTGGCTTCGGCTCTTGATGACAGATGATTTTGGGGAATCCTGATTATCATGTGAGGAGCCAGTGGTTTTGGGGGAGGAGTGTTGTGAGGAGGGTTTAGAGGAACTGTGTCGGCCCTGGCCTGAGTGGGAGCGCCGGTGGTGTTCCCCCTCGCTCTGCTCCTTCAGGGGGAGCCACCGCGGGACGTTGTCCAGCTGGGCGGTGTTGGACAGGTCAATAAGGACCTGTGAACAAACAGCAGTTTAATGAGCATTTGCATAAAAATGTAGTACACAACTGAATGAAAACTGATATTGTCAAAGAGGTTTACCTCTCCTAAGAAATCATTAGAGGAGCACTTGTCATAGTCCCATACGCTCACCTCCAGGGTCTTCTTCCTCAGCTGGAACACACACATTTAAAGAGTTACAGGAGCTATTTGCAAGTCTTGCTAGTGCTACATAGCTAACTTTAGTGTTAACTGTTGTTCACTTACCAGTCTAGAAGAAATGTTGCTAGTTCAGTATCAAACTTCTTTACTTTACTCGCCAAGAGTGGAAAAGTGGACAACAGCCCTTTTGTTGCTTCTATTTCTGTCACAACTGAATTGCTAACCAGCTAGCTCAGTCCTTTCTGATACTGAGTCACTAGTGTCCAGGGTACCGTAAAGATGTAGTGCTGCACAGAGGGTGTATCACAACTTCTTGTATTGTAAACGCAGCAATGGCTGAAGCTCTAGGAAAGACTGGTAAGTAAACAGCTGCTAATGCTGTTGGCTGTGTAGCAATTGCAAAAATGTACAAATAGCTCCTTTAATGTACCTTTATAGTAACCTATCTTGGCTGAGTGCACAAAAAAATGGCAAAAATAAACATTAAACAAAAAAATGTGCAGTTATTCAGCAGCTTAAAAAAGCAGACAACAGACATTCACAAATTTGTTATGATTGATATGGGTCCAACTAATCTAAAATGGGATCTCACATGGTATAATTAAATCCCAGTGGCATATCCATCTGCTCTGCTAAAACCAATGGCCACAATACTAGTCAACGTGCCAGCAGAAAAAAGGCAATATTCTGTGTTTTGAATCATTTTAACATGGAAATTGACACATATTGTGTCTTTGTTTGTACCCAGTGACTCTGTGCTGTAGAGTTACAGAAAGTAGTTGCAGTCTTTAAACTACACTTTCAAACTTCTGTAAATGTAATGTGTTGCCAGGTCTATAGTGCTGGCTCACATTTGCCACTTTTGTGCAAGCCTTTCACCACATAAAAAAAGATGTATGATGCTGCACATGTGCCTTTGTGTGTCTGACCACATACAGTACCTGCTCCAGGTGGATGTTCTTATAGATGACAGTCTGGTTCCACTCGGGGTTGAGACTCTTGCCCGCAGGTTTGGACCTCCTCTTGTTTTCAGCACTGGGGGAACACATCACACCAATGGTCACAGACATGCAAGAGTCCTGCAGGTAAATGGGGCAGCACAATATACTGGAGTAGGGCACAATGTGACAGTAGAGGGGAGAGAATGAATGCGATGCACATTGTTCGGACGGTAACAATGTATGGGCCTACGTGCATGGGCGGCAGGGTACGATGTCAGGGTGTGCTGCAAAAAAGTCCATTTTGATTTCCATCAAGTCATTTAGTCACATAAAAATTTCTATATCCTAAAACAAGTGAAAATGAACACCAGTAAATAAGAGACTCATTTCTGATTATATTTTTTGCCACTTTAATTTAAAGTCAATTTACACTACATAGAGACACTACTATAATCTACCTTCACTGAATATTTCACTTGTTTTGAGGCAAAAAATATTTTACATCACAGTTGACTCACTGGAGTAGAATGAATGACTTGTTAGATGGATGTTTTTTGCAGTGTGTGGAATTTGATTTAAGATTGTAGGGTATGAGTAAGTCTGTAAGAGTTAGTTTGGTAAAGACAAGGACAATCTACTGTATATTGGAAAATAATGGAATGAATAAGGACTGCAGAGCAAAATAATGGGAGTGTGTATTAAATGTGGCGAGGCATCGAGCGCACAGTACGATGTTGGGGCACGATTACTGAGGGATTTTAATCACAAAACAGGGACAAACTAAAGCGTGTCAGGTTCAATGTTAGGGTTTCAAACTACAATGGTTAGGAACAAAAACAGACCATCTACCAGGAAAACACAACAGTTAGCTGGGGAAGCGTGAATTGTCAGCACAGAGGACTATATCTTTATATGTTATGTTAAATACATGGTAAGATGTTAATATTTAGGGATTTTAGTTGTTTAAAATGCAATGCAAAGACACTAAGCCTGAAGGTGAGGGGAACATCATGAGAATATGGCGACTAAGGGAAAATGAAAAATTGTTCCAGGGTGAAGAGAGTTAGTGGGACTGAGCTAATTGACTTGTATCAATGAGCCTCCAATCAATTGGAAAACAACCTGGACGTTTTGTTACCTTCACCAAACTGACAACCAAATTTCAACCAAAACAGAACCAAAGTGCCAAAGTGGGCAAGTCACATACCTGGCGTTCTGGACAACCATGACCTGACTGAGGGGGTCCAGCATGCATTAAATATAAAGAACAACATACAGAAACAGTAGTCAGAGGGAGGGTGGGGGTCAAAGAGTGTCTGTGGACTGTGAGTGTGTATGTGGGAAAGGGGAAATTACTGTAGTTTTTGTAGTTTACTGTAGTTGTAGTATTACTGTAGGCTGAGTGTGTGATTCATTATCTGTGCGTTTAGGAGAGGGACAAGAGCAGGGAACTGTGGTATGCTGCAGCGGGGTGGATTGACTTTGTGCTTTAGTGTCTCATGAATTGCATGTATGTGCGTTGAGAGGGCTTTCAGGTGATGTAACGCATCCATTGGCAACCCTAGTGGAGATCTGCTGCTCATGGGGCTGAGTGAACAGCTGATTGCATTTATAAATCTTTGTTCCCTGGATAGAATTCAAAGTCTAGGACTAAGACTTCAGCACTTTACATCTAAACACAAAATCTAATCTAATTTGTGTTTACATAGTTTGTTGGCTAGGAAATCTTTGCTCTACCAAGTAATACTGGATTACAGTTTAAATATAAGATTAACACTTAATCTTAGCTGACCTAAGCAACAAGTTGCATTGGTCCATTGCAGTGGGCATTATGGGTAATGCGCAATAGAAACCTGCACATCAAGTCAACCCTTAGGTGAAAGTTTTCTCTAGTTTTTTCTTCTAGAATCTGGTCGTTTACTTACTACATGTCCAACCAACACCCGTGTACATTCGCTTACATGCAGCTCGGATAAGCATAATTCCAGCCTTGTCCACACTGACATGTAAATATATATTACTTTCGCTACATTTTTTCCTCTTTCCTGTTTGCTCTGTATTGAATCTTTATTTGAAACCATCCAAAACACTGCAGGACTTCCATGTGGTTGCCAGGAGATCTGTGATGCATCTGAAAAGCCTCTGCATGGATTGCAATTGGTGCTCTGATAGCTGTGAGATTGACCATGTATACACAAGAAGCATATACAGTATATGCACACATGCACTTAAATGTGCATGTTTCTGTAGCCACTGTGTGTGGGGTGGCAGCAGGGCTTGTGGGTGCCACTCTTTAGCATAACCTTAACCCACAGTGATGTTTGCATTTCCGCATGTGTGAAACTGAAGGCCTGAGTGGCGGCTGGCTGTAAAGCCCACAGCCATATATTATTGCTTTTATCTGAAACAATAACAGGAAAAAAAAACACTCTCTCGAGGGACCTCATACAGCAGAGAAGGTGGGAGAGTCAATTACATTACAGCGCAATCACAGTGAGAAGGGAACCCTGGATGTATGAGGGAGTGTGGATCGTATTGCAAGTAAATATGAGAGCTATTGATTCTGACTGCACTCACACCTACAGTGGAGCACCCATCATCATGGGCAACATCAACACAAGTACACTAAACCCCATAGCATTTACATAACGTTTATGTCATTCAGCAGCGATAAGGGGCTGATGAGTCCCATAGCAAGAACAAGTAACTGGAACGTAAAACATAACATTTGACGGACCTGATGTGTAGTGTATACATAGGTGCTATGGAACTGATACCTAAGAAAGGTCATGTGCTGCACATTGAAAGATGTCATGGTAAGCCAAAATCAATTGTAAATCGATTTTAAAATGAATGGAAATCAGGTTTGAGCTTAACAAAGTAGCTGCCTGCAGAGCCTGGATGTCAATGGGAAAATCTAAGCAGGTGTACTTAAATTCCTCCTCCAACAGTGGCTGAAAACAACAGTAAACCATGATATAAAAGTCACATCTTACACACTTCTATTTGCTTAAATCAACAAAACTGGTACACCTACAATATATTTCTCATTCTATATCATTACATCATTAAAACTGACCTTGGTCCTGCTCTGAACTATTTTTTAAGGTGTGCTTGCAGGTTCCACACCCTTGACTCACCCTCTCCCTGGCAGGAGATACACTTTAACAAATGGGTCAGAGTAGCCATTGTTGTCCCGCGGAGCGAGGTTTCTGGCCTGCAGGACATGGACGATCAAGTTGCCAAGCTGCTTATCGTAGTGGATTTGAAGCTGCAAAGAGAGGCACACTGAATTAGAGTGGATTCAAATGCATTTGGGGAGAGAAATGAGATGCAAAAGTACAAAGTAATTATATAAGTGATAAGTGATAGAGCTACCATAACCATATATTTACTTAAAGATCACAGAATTCATGGTTACTTTTCACAGACCTGAATCTCTCCAGAGATGGGGTGGGACAGGGTCTTCGTTCCCTCTGCAGTCTGTAAGAGATAAAAGCAACATGTTTAGATCCTGCCAGCAAAAATCTGTGGGTGGAGAGTTTGCGTTTACTGGTGGGCATTCATACTGTACACTGCGTACTGTACTGTGCTGTGCTGTACCTCATGCAGTGCTTGAGGCTAATGTTGCATCTTTGAATTTGTTTCACTATTCATTTTGATTAAGTTACAGCTGGTTTTGCTGCTTTTTTTGCTTTTGTTTTTTTTTTACATTTTCACAATTCATTGGCATATATTATATATTTAGTTATACTGATTATAAAAGAAAAGCTACCTCAATGTGTTAAACTTATTGTTGGAAAATTTGATACATACTACTTTAAAGAAATATGTTCCAGCTCTTAAAAGATTATTTTAAAGACTGATAGTGCCCAACATAGCTTCTTGGGAAATGCATTTATAAGTTACTGAAATGTGAAGGTGTGATCTTCACTAGCCATCCGTAGATTTAACCAGCAACTCAATGTTGAGATCATAATAGTATTGACACTTCTTCTGGGATATTCTGTAAAAGTTTGACTTTTAAAAGCTGATCATCTGAAATCTCAACTCAACAGTTCTGTGCGGAACATGACTAACACTCCCCCCTTCCCACGGACTGGCCTTGCTGCTGTGGCGTTTCTTGCTGACGGATGGCGAGCCTGGCTGAGCAGGACTGGAGGTCGCGGAGGTGGTGGCGGGCAGGCCTGAGGAGGAGCTTGATGTGGGAGCCTGCTGCTGCGACACTTTCTGCAGCTCAGCTGCCAGCTGCTTCGGGTCAACCCCTGGAGACCTGGGAGGTCTGTCACCTACAAGGTGCATACATACAGCATTCATCCAGAAACTGAGACTATTTTCTAGCCTTTACTAATCAAAGGAAAGATGGAACAGGAACACACACTGTGCAGGGGTTGAAACCATAAAAACTTTTGATCACCAATTCCATTGAAAACTAAGAAGAAATGAAAAACCACAGACAGAAACTTCTAGTTGAATATTAAGGCACCACATTACAGCAGCCCTTTGAAAACTATCTAATGTTCGCAGACTGGTTCAGTGTAATGCAGACAGACAGAGGAAATAGGCCACAAGTAATACACGGCTGAACTTGAGAAAAGAGCGAATCTTAGATGAAAGCGATATGAGAAGACAGTCTGAAAACTGCAATAGACAAAAAATTAATTAGGAAATACAGAGGAGGCAGAGATGGTGTCAGAGAGGAAGTGAGAAGCATTAAAAAAATAAATAAAAAGCATGTTGGGGATCGAGTTATAGAAATGCTGTAACTCACCTTTGCCATGCTCCTGGAAATTCAGGTGCTGGGAACCGTCAGTCTCAGCCAGCATGTTGAGATCGCTGAAAACAGAGAAATAATGTGTCATATAATTCTGAAAATAAAATTATGAAGGTAAAATGAGTCTCATTAATTCAATTGGGAATAGCAAAGCTAGCAATCATGACTGACTTTAAAATATGAAATGAGAAAAGGATGTTTTGTAGAATTTAATGTGTGATTTAGGGGGAAACTGAGATTTTGCAAATTATGACAATGACTGAAAAAAAGAAAGAAGAGCAGAGGGAAACATTAGGTAGATGAGGAGGCAGGAAATGAAGAAAAGGCAATGATTGGATTTGGATCCAAGATAAACTGAGGAAGAAAATAAAAAATAAAACAAGAATGAATATGGTGTGCTAAAAATACAATGCGGGAGAGAGCAGACAGTGACAAAGGTTATACTCACAGTCTGACGCACACTTCTGCATCACTGCACGGCTGTCCGACGAGCCCTTGTACTTCTTCATAGGTTTTCCCCGTCAGAAGAACTCCATTCCACTCCAGGACTTGCATTCCTATACACAGTTTGCACACAGGCAGGAAAACAATCATAAATGCTATATACAGTGCAATAGAAACATTTCATTTCAAAACAGAAAGAAATCAAAAGCTTGAAGTGCGAAGCTCTATGCTTGAATAAAGGGATCAATTCATATAAAAAAATAAATCCATGTTGGCCAGGATACGTGACCAGTTCATGGTCGAAAATCCATCCTTTGACTCAGAGCGAGGAATCTTTTGAGAGAAAACAAGCTTTGATTCTTACACTCAAACGACATGTGCATCAGACTGCAAGCCAAAACTGGAGAGATGAATGCTGGTGACAGCCCAAACAGCAGCTGTGTGACAAAGCTGCTCATGGAGCTCTCAGGCACAGACAGAGTGAAAATCAACTCATAAATGGCTTCATGTTGTTTCAGCGATACAACTAGAATTTGCAGGAAAACAATGCAAACATGATGCATTATGTAAAGAATCCAAAATCCAATCAGATTCTCCCCGCTGATACTTCAGGAATGAAAAATGTCTCATAAAACTGACCATTTATTTATATTCAATTCAGCAGTGAAAGCTCATAGATTTCCACACAGCACAGCAAACCCACTGCATCCTCCAAAAACACTCCCTGCACACTGGCAGGACTTACACAACTTGAAACAGCCCATCAGCAGGGTCCTCTGTTTGCGACGATACTCCCTTGCTGCATGTGTGAGTGACAGGGAAGTTGCACTGTAGTTACACCCTGATATTATTCATCACATTGGTCCCATTGTGTGGCTTGTGAAATCTGAATTTCAGCATCAGCACAGAAACAAGCACGCATTCCTACACGCGCTCTCTGTGACACTAAGCCTCTCCGCCTGTTGAATCTGACGACATTTCCCCATATTCACAGCATAGAGAGTGAGATACCGTGTTCCCACTGGCAGGACCAAAGTACTTTGCAGCCATTCTGCTTAGTGTTGATGACAGGGTTATGGCTGTTGTCATGGTTGAGTTGTCCTCATGGCAAACAGGATCGCAGACGCATCTTGACTCTTGGACTGAAGAAATCATCATCAGCTACAAACTATACCACAGAGGTCTTTCTGTGCTTAAAATAAAATATATAAGACTATAGAAGGCTCAACCACGATGGATGAATCACAAATAGAGAGAGCAATATAGTGTAAAGCAGAGTTTCAGTTTCAGTTTGATAGAATATACTAAAATTATGTCAATTAAAATTTCTACAGCCCATTAAGTCTTTTAGAAATTACACAGCATGATTAATCCTGTGCCCTTTCACCTTTTCAAGTATTAAACCCCTGATTAAAGCTTGAAATCTTATTCAATTTTCAATTGAGAATCTTGTTTCCTGATTTAAAAAATTATAGTTTATCTATTTTTTGTAAATCTTCACACTTTTATTTCAGATGTAACCTAAATTGATTACATGATCTACATCTACATACAGTATCTCTGCCTGTTTGTCATAATGTTACACTGGAGATTCCAACTTCCACTATGTCATAAAAAAATCTGTTTCAATTCAAGCAAATACCTTTAAGCCAAGTTAAGCCCATTCATTTCCACAGTTTTTCATGATTTAATTTTTTATCTTTATCTTTTCATGATGCAGTTTTCACTGAAAATCTCTCAGAACGTCCTGATTAAGAAGTAGAAACAGCCATGGATATGGGTTTTTTTTTTAAACAAGGAAGGGAAATGGGATGAGACACAAACAAGAACAGAAAGTGTGAAAAGAAATGCCCACGCTCAAACACACACACACACACAGACAGATGGATCGCACACACTATGCAGGTCCAAGCTGGGCAGTATTTCTCTCTCCCTATCTCACCATCCATAGATCACCAGTGCGGCAGCCTCAAAAGGCTCGGGCCACAGCTTTACCAATTGTCCAACACCTTCAATGTGCCTCAACACAGAGATTAAAGGGGACTATGAGTAGACAGATGGACTGGGAGGGTGAGCGGGTTAACTGTTTCCAGAATCCCTGATGTGAAATCAATAACACCTCATGAAAAGTGTTCCTGTTAATACACCACACAGCAATTCATCCTCAGGTGGTGTCAGTGAGAGGTGTGTAAGGGTGAAAACACAGGTCATATATATGTGGGTGAGTGCATTATGGCTACATGGTGACTTGGTGAAATAGCTAACTGTGGTAGCTGTTGCAGCTTCCACCTATATCATACAATGTATAGTGTAACTGATCACATTTCAGAGGAACAATCATCAAATAATCCATTATTTGTGACAAAATAAACTAACCACAACCACACATCTCCAGTATTATTAATTTAAAGCTTGCTTATGAATATATCCAATTTTGCTAAAAACACAACTCCATGAGTCATGGTCCTTTGCCAGTATGTGATAAAATTAAGTTCAAATCAAGACCTCTTTCTGTCACCACTCTGTTCTCAAATCTTTGTCCTTTATACATACGAATGAAGTCTATTACAACATGTTTTTGAAAAAAGGGAAGTAAAATTCATAAAGGAGCATACCTTCAAGAATCTTTCCTGTTTGTTCTGCAGCTCCACCAGGTAGGACTTTGGCAACATAAGCTCCAATGTCTCCATTACTGCCAGGGACCTCTTTCCCTCCAACCACGCGGATACCCAGACCATTTCCTGTTTAGGATAAAAAACAAAGACTAGTTAGTGCCATTAGTAATTAGTCTGTGATCTTTAACATCAGCATTAAACAGCGGCTTTCTTTTGTATGTCAACACACACATGTAGACTCACCAAAACAGACAAAGAACGAGTATGGATACCCTGCGAAGCCAAAGTGCTACATATTTTAGCACAACTGATTTGAGACAGGAATTTTACTTTTTGGTATCAACTTTACCACAGAAAAATCAGTATGGTACAGAAATGTGCAATTACCATGAGACATACTGTATGTAAAATTGTCATTCAGAGACAAATAGCTAAAGTAGAGGAGATTTATAGAGTGAAAACTACAGCTAATCTTAGCTGAAGCCAAAATTAGCCTACATTTACTTTTCCATTTTCCTTACCTGTAACCTGTAATTGAAAAGGTAATTATAATAATTTAGCTAATTATTTCAAATATTCCATAATAAACTAAAATTGAGAGATGGCTAAAACCAATTTTGATTTTGACTAAGTTAAACTCACGCTAAAGGTAACTAGCTTGGAGAGTAGCAGGAAGTGTCATCTCAGCCTTTGACACAAATAAAATATATGTGATGTCATTTGGTGTGGTTAGAGTATTAAAAACACATTTAATGTTTGTTGTACAAATTTATTAATATATTTAATTTATAAATATATACATACATCTATAAATAAACATTTCACTGTTCTGTAGGCACTGCATTTGTAACAGCATACATGCCAACTCCTCTACTGACTATCCACAAATCAAATGCATCTAGTATTCCTCTGCAGGTCACACATAAAAAGGCCTTCACCTACACAGAACCACAACCTCCATCATTTTACTGTATAAACGTCTTAAACATGGTTACTGCAGCATGAGCAAAATGACTCAGTTCAGCACCCGGCCCTCATAAACAAAATGCTTCCTTTGTGGGCTGTTTGTTAATTGTGTAAAATAATCCTGAGTGTGAGGGATACGCCATTTTGAGCATGGCACTGACTGATGAGCATGGATAAGAGCCAAATCAAAAGGGAAGCCAGGAAATGAAATGTCTGTCTGCTTTGAGCCTGGAGGAACGGTGTGATGGAACGTAATGGCAGGGGAAGTGACTTGCCAGTTTGTTGAGGTTTGGCATGAATATCAAGTAAATAAAATGTGTAAAGCATACTAGTCATGCTCTGTAAACCTAATGAGACGTTATGATCCATATTATTGTGTACATTTTACTGTCTTTACCCTTTTTAAATAAGTTTGAATCCATTTTATGATCATTCATATTCAATAAAAGGAAAACAATGTCTGTGCTGTAAACAGTGCATATTTGATGCAGTCAGTAAGCATTGGGGTCAATAAGATCTAATGCATGCCTCAGTCAATAACACATTAGCTTTTAATACATGCCTCTTTGAATGCACACTAGTCCTACTCATGCAGCAGCATGCTGATGGTGTTATTGAATGAAATGTAAACTGTGGTACTTTACCTGAGACACTGCGGTCTTTGGGATCCCTTTGCAGTTTGACCCTGAGGTGAGGGAAGGGGTAGAATGGGCCTTTTCCCTGTGGTCCATACACAATGGTGAGATGTTATGTATGTACAAGGTAAATGGGAAACAGTTAAGTATGGATTCTTTGCAACATGAACATATATGTGGCATTTAGGTGCCCAGTGTACAGTATGTGTGTGTGTTTTTTCTTTCCTGTTTCACCTGTCTCTTTTCTTGTCCGTTCTCTGAGCGCCCATCTCTTGGTTTGTCAAACCAGTCCGTCTCTTCTCGTCTAAGGTGGTATGCTTCAGGGATAAAAACAGGCACTACTTCAGAACCAATCTGAGAACTTGGACATTTCCATCCTACTGGAGAGAATGGATTCATTTCATTGAAAGGTGATTACAGGCCATATAGCAAAAAATTTAAAGTAAATACTAATTATAAACAGGGATAAAAATATGAGGAAGGTAAAATGGCCAAAAGAAATTTTGATTTATTATTTCACTTTTTTGTGAAAAGGAAAAAGGACGCCAAACTTTTCACAGGTACTGGAAAATAAGCGGAAACAATAATGCAGTTTGAATAAAAATAGTATTAGTACAGTATGTACAGAAGCAAAATCTAAACCTATAGTGCGGTAATTTTCTATGAATGTAAATGTTGGGTATGCATATATTTTTCAATTGTTATGAAGGTGAATGTGTTTCTTCCAAAACATATGTACAGTACATCTTATATGACATTTGTAAAATTGCATATAAAATCTGTAAAATTTGTTTTGAATTGCAAGTGAAAGTGGTATTTATATGCCATTTTACAAGTGTCTTAGACCTCCCAAACATTTAGTCATCATTTTATGGAGCTCTGCATTTGACTTGTGGTGCAAGGTTAATATGTTAGCTAATGGATGACTAAAGAACTGAACTAATACTCTACCATTGGCTGCATCGTCTCTGTTCAAAGCCATCAGGGAATCACTTAGGGCTGGAATCAAGGCAAATCAGTTTACATTGCAAAATGACGGGATCCATATGAATTTAATAACAAGTAATTATGCTGCATTCAAGACAACTGCGAACTGGGACCTTTAAACTTTTAAACCAGAAAGATACAGTAAAAAATCGTACTTTCATCAGAGTCTGCACTTACTAAAACTGGCACATTTTGATGCTGCTTTAATGAAAATACTGTTCTCAGCTTTAATGAAGTACTTAATGAAACACAGTATTTATTGGGATACAATTTAGTCACTGCTGCAAGAGTACACACTGACAGTATCTTGTTTATATCAAATTAATGGTTTATTGTTTTATATCCAAGAGTTTTAAAAGAGGAGATTGTACTAAAGTGAGATTTACCCAAATTTTCTTAAAAATTTAGTTCTCTTTCCTATAGGATTAAGACACTGTTCAACACATTTTACAAAAACTGGGTCTTCTGAGTGATGATCGCTGAGAAAACGGCATGCTTTCAGTAATAGAAAGTGTAGAGAAAAATAATGAAATGGAATATTTGTTCAGCAAATTAGATTTTCAGTGCTTTCTTGCATTATTGATTTTTTCCATTAGATTCTTTCCTGATTTATAATAAAAAACACAGAGAATAATGGGCCATACTAATAGAGTGCATTGTTTTTGATTAAAGTTAGGCAGTAATACCTTTAGGAAATGCATTATGAAGAACTGTATAGAAAGATTAACAGGCATAAATGTATTTCATGCAACATAAAGTCACTGATGTATCACAATACATACAAGCAAGTATTCACGACAAGACATGCAATTTAAAGTTTTGTATTTATTACACATATGTAAGTGTTGCAACCAAATATCATGCATTTCAAACATAAAAACAATCAAGGTCTTTCTACTGTGACTCTTGACATTTTTTTATGACATTATAATGCAGTGAGGGTTTAATCTATAGTTTGTTATCATAATAACTAAACCCACAAATACGTTTATAAACTTAAATGTGATTATGAAATACACCAATAATATCCACTATCCACTTTACACAACTATCCAAAGATATACTCCATGTACCGTTGGTACCGCTATGTTACAGTACAATATACTGTCATTTTGAAGAGTCATTTTAGAAGAACTGGCTCAATTGATAGAATTTTTGACCAATTATGTAAATTTCAAGTGGGGAGGCACTTTTTCAGTGTATCATTTGTGAAAAAAGAATTAGTTTTCTAAATCTGACATAAGTTCAACTATTGTGCCTCAAGCCTCGTTTACTTAGTAGGATTTGAGCAACTTGAAAATCTGAATAGAAACAGCTACAAATGACAGCATGCTCTAAATAAAATATGGACTGCCAGAAGCGGAAGCCTCCCACACATTGTAGCTGTAACATAAAGTTAGACTGTACGATGCCATGCAGCGAAATAATATAGGAAACGGTTACACAACATCTTGAATGCAAGGAGAAACACAGTGCATGCATAAAGATTCAAGCCCATACTATAAGACATAGAGCACAATGTACAAAAGTATGCATGCACACCAGATCTCATCAGAGTGACCAAATGTACCAGAAAATAAAATGAAGATATATTCACCAAAGTTATGGTTGAACATGAAAACGTGAAAACGTCGAAACATGCAGACTTTCAATAAATACACAATAGCTAAATATTACCCACATTGGTACTAAACGCATGCAAGACAAACAAATATCACACACTCTCAAGGATGAAACATTAAATAGAAAAAGAGAGACAGCGTGACAAGTATGTTTTTTACCTTCACTATCTGACATGGTGCCCTGAAGGTCATCCAGAAGCACATAACCCCTACCCCTGGTTGGCTCTTCCCTGATATGTTGCTGCTGCTGGGAGTCCTGCAAGGAGAGGCAGGAACCAAACTGGTCCCTTGAATCAGCTGAGATGGGTGGCAGAGGTCCAGCCGATGCACGTGCCATGCCCATAGGCTGCCCAACAGGGCTCAAGGGACTCTCTTCCTCTGAGTTCTGGGCCACTATAGGTATTCGGCCACGTCCACTTTGCACAATAGGAAGGCTGGTGGGTTTAGTGCGACCAGAGGGGGTTTGATAACTTGGTCCGTCTCCAGATGCTTCACCGTCCCCTTTAAGCCTCAATGAGGAGCTGGAAGGGTCCCTTTTGATAGACAAGTCCAGGCCATAGCAAGACGTGGGCCTGGATGAGGGTCTTGAGCGGCTACCACTAGGATAAGCAGAGTCCAATCCCAAACTCTGGCCCAAATTTAGTGACCCAGCCAAGTTGGCACCCAAGGTGGACCCAAGGTACTTTTGCTGCTCAGCAATATTCTTACGAAGGCCAAAGGTAATTTCATCCTGCATAAGCCGGCTGGATCTTGGAGATGCACTCGTAGACCCCAGATAGCTGGTATAGTCTGTTTCCAGACCTCTGCTGTCTGTAATAGAGGAATACTTGGAGGAGATTTTAGGATCTAATAGTGGAGTCTTGTGTTTTTGGTACAACATAGATGCTGGGAGTTGTTTAGCTGCCTGCTTCTCTAGAGTAAGTCGACTGATGCTGTATTTTTCTGACTTTGGGTAGTGTCTTTGGGAGTAACTAGAGATGCTAGTGCTTGGCGTATAGTAGTGCTGGGAGAGACCTGTCAGTTGTTCTAAGTTTTCTGTCCCACCCGTACTTCTCCTAAACTCTTGCTTAAGCTGCTGCTTCAGGAGTTTCAGTTCATATGGTTCCTCCATTGTATCCTCTTCATCAGGGGTCTTTCCAAAAGTATGGAGTCTGGAGGTGGATCCCAGATAGTCAGTAGACCCCAGATCTGCAGCACTTCTTCGCAGCAGCTTCTCTGCCTTGGCTAGCTCCCTCTCAGCCAGGCTATAAGATGAAGACAGGCCTGTGGAGCTCTTAGCCAGTTCTGCAGCGTCTTCCAGCAGCATGTAACTCCGAGGCGTATGGTGATCTACATCTGGGTAATAGGAATCAGAGACAGCTGACATGGGGCTACCTGCTATACTTCCCACCTCCAAGGCTCTGAGGTCTAGGTGGTTGCCGTATTTGTCATACTTGACTCCCAGGTAAGCTGAAGATGTGGGATCAGGCTGGCGACTAATGACATCATATTTAGTTGCATCCAGCTCTGAGAGGAGGGCTGCTTGTCTGGCAGCTTTCTGCTGCAACAAGAGCATCTGGTGGTAACTCTGCTGCTGGGAGCTAGTGAGCGAGGGGACAGAGGAATAGATGGAATGAGACTGGTAGGACTGGGGTGTCTGATACAGAGTCTGCTGGTATTGGCTTTGTGGGTATTGATACTGGGAGTATTTTCCATACTCATGCTTGGTTTGAGGTGGGACAAAGTCATCCAATTCTGACTGAGGAGCTGTCCTGGGACGTTCAAGACCATGACCTTCAATCTCTTCATCTTCACCACCTCCATGCCCACCTCTAGTCTCTCGGATGTTACTAACCTCACTGTCTGACATGTAATCTCTGTCCTCAGCAACACTCTGTAAGTAGGCCCTTTCTCTCTTCTCTCTCTCTTTCAGCAGCGCATCTTTTCTCCGATTAATGCCCATCTCCAAATATCTCAACTTGGCATCAATCTCTTTCTCCTCCTCATCGAGCTCTGCTTGTCGTTTGCGGAGCTTGGAAGACTCACGTTCCACCAGATCTAGCTCACGATCAATGTCTTGCAGAATCTTGGCACGTGCCATGTTAGAATTGCGGCACATTCTTCGGCGGGCAGAACCAGTGCTGTATGCTGTCTGGCTACTGGTTGTGGACTCATCCTCTGACGGTGGATTGGGGAGAGTCCTCTTCACCTTCTTTTGAGTGCCTGTTGGTGTGCCACCTGAGCCTTTCCCCTGTGGGAAAAATAAATGAAAAATTTATTAGCACTTTAGAAATTGTATTAAACCGTTTTCTTAATCTACAAAATAAATGAGTCAGCTTTTTGTAAAAATGAAGTTCTCTGAACCATATTAATCGGATAAAATTAGCGTGAGGTAATTGCCAAATATTGCATGATTTCATATATGTAATCAAATGTTTAAAAATGGGAAAAGGATGTCAATTCTGGTCATGACTATAAATTAGGAGGTGAAAATTGTGTATTTGAATGTATAAAAGGTTATTAGAAAACACATGTATTGATCACCCTTTGTACATCCCTGTAAAATATGTATTCCTGCCCAAAAATGGTACCGACTACTTGCTAAATTGTACAATCCTAAATGTAGTCTCATAAGAAGTAATTTATTCACATTAAGCCTCTATGGATATCTGACAGCTCAATATTTTCCTGCAAGCTCAGCTTATTTCCCATCCTTTTATGTATGTATGAGATTCTCAGCAGTGAATTGCCGAGGCAGAAAACTGACTTCCATACCCCATGGGGGCCAAGAGCAACATAGGATGTCTAAGCGGGTATGCGCAACCTGTTCAGTTGTTTCTTTTATGACTATGTTCCATTCTGTATGTCAGCAAACAAAAAATTCAAATATTACTTTGAATGTTTTCATCGCGCATAATACAGTATTTAAGTAGAAAATGCCTACTGTAATTCTTAAAGTTATACAGCTGAATTTAAGCTTTTACATATAATATGTATTGTATGAACATTCAAGTCTGCACTGGGTAACTTTGCTAATGTCTCTATTGTCAGAATGTGAGGTTGGTACATCCCTTGGGCTAAGGTCACACCAATTTACAGGATAAAAATAGTATAGCACTGAATGCAGGATATATGCATATCCCAAGCATTAGACTGATTTAAGTATAACTACATTTCCTTGTATACCAGGCTCATAGAAATATTCTATGACAAAAAAAAGTATGTCTTTGGTTGACTCACCATCCTATTTAATCTATTAAATAGTTATTTTTTCAGTTGTTCCTCTATGTTTGAGTTATCCAACTGTTTAGAGGAGCATTTAGCAGTCATGGTGCAGCAAACTGTGTGAATTGCCACTTCTAAGGCCACAAATGGCAGCAGTATTCCTTCTTACTAACATACATGCATGCCACACAGTATGATGTGCAAGTTTCTTCATGCAAACGTGAAGAGAACATGCAAACTCTTGCTCCGGGGCAGGAATGCTAACCACTGAGCCATCATGTCACTTGTGCTACATGAGCGTGACATGAAAAAGGATGGTTTTGTTGGTGTTCCAAGATGCTTGACTTGTATGGAGCAATAATTCTTGGATTATATTAATCCACAGGATAATATCTGAAAACTTTAATAATTTATACTATACTATACTGGTGATCTTATCTTGTTTGTTGTGTACACTGTACAAATATTTACTCATGTATGCTGCTGAATAAAAATAGTGTAAAGCCTATTGCCATAATGAACCAAGAAAAACTAACATCACTGGAGCTATTACTGTGGTATTTTATCAATAAATTTGCTCAAACTAGAAAAACTTCTCCATAAACAACTGGACAACATTTCTAACTTAAGTGCTACTCACAGTATAGCTATCACCATACTGGGTGCCAGATGTTGCCTTTTCTTCTCCTGTTGGACTCATGGGCTTGGGGTCAGACATGGATCTCTGCATGGCTTTTGGTCCCCTGGGACTTGCTGGAGAGGCTTTTGATGGATCTGTACTTCCCCTTAGCTTTTGTGGGCTTGTATCACCCAGTGATTTCTCATAGGACACAAACTCAAGGGATTTGCTGGGGGATATGCAGGGGGATATGGGGGAATAGAGCACTTTTGGAGATTTAGGAGGGGCTTGAAGCGTAGAGGAATCAACTTTGAGGTTAGGAGACTGGCCTATTTCTAAGGGGGTAGGTCGTTTCTTTGGTGAGGTCCTCTCAGAGTCCGACAGCTCCACCCTGGTGTCCATTCTAATGTTTCCCTCTGTATCTGTTTGTATAGAAATCTCAGTATGGGCTTGAAGAGACATCTCTGACTGGCCACCTCTATCACCCCTGGCCGTGCGTGGCCGGCTTTGTCGGCTTCTGGTCTGAGCTTCCCATTCCTCTTGATCCTCATCGTCAGTCTGCACACAACTGTCAACACTCTTTTTAGCACTTCTCTTTTTTCTCCCTGCTGTGTAAGCTTTGCTGACAGTCTCATCCTCATCATCTGTCTGGCATCCACTATCCGTAATTTTCCGGGCCAGCACTGTGCCATCAGGTCCTAAGACAAGTGCCTCCTGCAAGCCATGCCCTGGCATGTCCCCACCAGGGTACATCTGACGAAGCTTTTGCTCTTCCAGTTGCACCCGCAGTTGCTCTTGAAGTCTCTGAATCTGCTCAAGCTGCTGCTGTTGTTGGGCATAGGTTTCTTTCTGCATCATTAAGTGAGCCTGTCTTTCCTCTTCTTGTTGGGCCAGGATCTGCTGCTTCATAGCCTGCAGCTCCTCCAGTTCCTTCTGTACTAGGAGCTGTTCTTGCTCACGGAACCGCTGAATCTCCTGGCGCTCCCACTCTAATTCCTCAGCCAGGCGCTGTTGCTTGAGTTTCTCCATCTCTAGCCTCTCACGCTCTACCTGATATTGGCCATCCCCAGGAACCATGGGTGAGGACAGAGCTTCCAGTGAAGCAGCTATGGCCTCCAGGGATGCATCAGTGTAGGTGTCAAGGGATAAAGAGGTTGTTGCTGTGGTGACTGAATCAGCAGCAGTAGTACCCCCTCTAGAGATCTCCAGATTGAGTGGGGCATCTCCCTGTTCTTCTGTTGCAGTAGTGGAGATGGTGGACAGGAAACTGTGGGACCGGGTAAGTGGCAAGCTCTGGAGGTTGGACAGGGAAGGCATGGTGTCGCTGGTATGCATACCTGACAGAGTGTTGTATGTTGTACTAAAGATGGACCCAGGTTGGGTGGTAATGGCATACGTAGATGGGATTGGTGCTGCAACAGAGGAATAGACCACGCCATTTGATGACCTCAAGACGCTGCTTGTACCAAAGAGTGTACCAACTGCACTTGTAACTCTGGCTTGGGAATAGGGTGGAATTGTCATTCCTGCGTAAGTCCCTTTCTTGGAGTAGTCAACAGCTTCACCTGTCAAAAGTCAAAAATATCAGTTGAGTCCAAATATTGCAGACTTATTCAATTTTGAAGCAAGCCATGCCTTATCCAAATTATGAAAAAGGGCGGAGAAGGGAAAAAAAACCTCCAATGTTGAGAAGTGCAACAAGCATATACAAGATGTACAGTAACAGCATGCGGGCACATGCAAAAGCATTATGATGACAGAACAAAAAAAAAGAAAAGAAAAAAGAATTGTCCATGCAAAATAAAAATAAAAAGCAAAAACAAACAAAAATGTTTGCCACGTTAGCCGTGAATGAGTGGTGGCAGTTCAAAGTGACATTTAAGTGACAGGTCTGCAATGTCACTGCACTGACCTGCATCAGAAAGCTTTGCTGAGGTAAGATCTACTGCACCCTCTGTGGTGCCACTGAAATTATAGCTGTTCTTACTCTTATAAAAGAACAGGCCAGCTTCTGCTAGGTTTGTGTCTGACATCGATGGTTTAATTCCACCGAACCCTCTCATGCCATAAGGTGATCGGTCATACTGATAATGGTCATCACGATATCCAAAACGGTCTTCAGGCAAGGGTGTGGTAGGTTGCTGAGCAGTGCAGCTTCTGGCAAATGGGAGCTTGTAGACAACATCACAGCATACAGCTCTTTTTCCTGCAGTCAGATCCACTGGTTTGCCATCATCATCTGTGATTACAGCTGTGACCGTTTCTGCCGAAGCACCATCTACGGATACCACAGTTTGGAATGGTTTTGTTGTGCTAAGATCAACAGCTCCTGCCACTGTGGTTGTACCCGTATTCAATCCATTGGCAACACAACTTGCAACACAAGTTGGTGCAATAGTGACAGGAGTGGTGGTCTGGAAAGTTCCTCCACCTGTGCTTGATCCAACTGAGAGGTTGATGGGGATCTCTGTGCCAACATGAGTGGAGGGCTGAGAATCAATTGGCCGATAAATAATTTGAGAAACAGGCTCAAACGCTTTATTTTTTGTTAGCTGAAGGGGCACTGAAGATGCTTGAGACGTATCTAGTTTGTCACATCGCTGGAGTGTTGCAGCACAGGTCACAATGGTGATACTATCCGTCACTATAGAGACAGTAGATGATTCAGCACTGAGGTTGACCACCGATGACTGCACTGCACTGTTTTGGCGACTGACATCAGTCACAAAGGACTGACGTCTTGAGTCTGTGCCAGCAGAAAGATCCACACCATTCCTGCCTGATTCTGGGTCGACCTTCATAGTCCTAAGATCTACCACCTCAGAAGGTTGGAAGGCCTGTCCATTCTGTGCAGGCATTGGGGACTTAGGTTTCTCCATTGAGATTGGGACACCATTTGCCCTTGGAGCCGGCACTGGTGGTGGTGTCCTTTCATGAACAACTGAGACAGTTGTCCTTTGGACTTCTGTGGTGACCACTTGAGAGATGAGGTTAGGCATAACCACAGGTGGCTGTGCTGAGGCAGATATAGCCTCAATTATGTGACAAGAACTAGATACGTGTTTTTCTGGGCCACAAATCTCTTGGCTTTCAATGGATTCTGTGACTCGTGTGTATGCCAGAGGCACCCTGGTTGTTTGAGGAGGGGTTGGTTTTGGATGCTGCTGTGGATATGACTGAGGTTGAGGCTGTGGTTGGTAATAACTTTGGGGCTGAGCTTGGTGTGAAGGAGATGCTGGGCCATGGCTACTGGGAGCTTGAGTTGAGACACTGTCTACTGGAGAGCTGGGCTGAGATGGCAGTGTGATGACCACATATGTGTCACGAAGATTGCTGGCATATCTTGGAGAAGAAGGAGACTTTGGTGAGGGCTGAAACTGCTTGGTCTCAGAAGAGGGGCTCAGATTGAGGGCTATGTCAGGAGGACCAGTGGGAAGTGCAGTTGGTCTTGGTGGATGTGGGACATGGGCAGGTGAAGAAGGCTGTGAGCCAGGCTTTGGTGCAATTGGTGGTTTGACACCATGTCCTGGTCTGTGGCTATCGCCAATCCCAGCAGGAATGGATGGCTTTGGGGGAACAGGAGGGGGAACATGAGGTTTGTATGTTGGTGTAACTGCTTGTCTTGTAGGTGGTCCTTGGGCTGTAGTCATAGCCACTGTCTCTGGTCTGGTTGGAGCTGCTGAAGCCTGAGGTGGAAGTGGAACTGGAGGTTTCCTGGGAAAAACAGTAGGTTTTGGTGGGGTGGGGGGAGGCAGTGGTGGTGCAACAGGTACTTCTGCTTTTTCCTGAGAATTAGCCCTACGCAGGACGCTTGGCTTAGGGGGCACAGGTGGGGCAGTTGACACTACACTGGGAATACTGGGTGTGTACTGGGGAACTGTGGGCAAGGGTGATACACTGGCAATAACAGGGACCGACACTCTTGTGAATGCACTAGATAAGTCGACAACATCAGCCTGGGATGCTGCAATTGTGGTGTGAGATTGCTGATCCGCTGTGGATGATGGAGAAGACTCAGAAAACACTCCAACAGGTTCAGTTTCTGTTGGTGATGTTGTGTCTGATACTGGAGTAATCTCCTCTTCCTTTCTTATCATACTCTCGTCATCAGAGGACAACTCTCCTGAAGAGCACTGCGTCACCTTTAAGTCCGGGATGGGGTGGAGTGCCCTTCTAGATGCGGTGGCTTCCATTTCTGGCTCCTGCTGAGTTGGACTTGTTCCGGGAGTCAGCACTCTTTTCATTAGCTCTTCATAGGCTGCTTCAGCATCCAACAATGGCTTCCCGTCTTTGGCCAGTGTTACTGGACTGCTTTTAGTGAAGGTGTTTTCAGCAGGTTCCAACACAATTTCTGGATTAGTGCTTTCCTTTTTCGGCTGCATATTTTGATATTCCTGCTCCAGCTGCATGAATTCCTTCCTCTTCTTTATCATGTCTTCATAAACTTCATCTGGTGATCTCAGCTTTTTGGTCTGAGAGGGAACAACAATCTTCTCTGGCTCTCCAAAATCAACTGCTGAATTGTCGATAAGAGATGCATAGGCATAGTCTTCAATGAGCATGCCTCCATAAAGGGACTCTTTTCCTGGTTGAATCTCACCTTTATCAAGGGTTGGAGACTTAGCCCTCAGCATTATTTCCTCATAAGCCTCATCAGCAGATTTAAGAGATTTTTTCTGTGATTTATCAGTATTTTGATCTTCTGTTGGGGAGTGAAGAGATACAGATGTAGGCAGCTGATATGTTTTCTGGACTGCTGCAATCTTTGCAGCATGGATTTCAAACCCTTCGGGATCTGATTCAATACTAGGGGAGAAATCCGAGCAGGATGATCGTCTGATCTCTTCCATTTCAGCTTCTTGCCTCAGTTCTTCAGTTGGTGAGGCATCTTCAATGGGGGAAAGGTTGCTCGGTGGTGTCTTCGGGCGCTCTCGCCTCCTCTGTGCTCGAATCTCTTCTTTGTCTTTCTTGGATTTTTTCCCTGAGCCCTTCTGTTTTTCTTGCTCCCTGAGCAGCTCCTCTTCTTCCCGTAACTCTTCCTCCTCAGAGGAGTCTTCAATAGTTGGCAGCATTTGACCAGGTTGTCTGTGTTTGGCTTTCCTGTGTTGTTTACCTTCATCAGAACGGATATGGCTGGGACTGCTACTGTCACTGTCTTCATCCAGTGATGAGAGGGATGTTGGGGATGTCCCAGGAGTGAAGCTGGATGCATGTAGACTGGATGACCCCTCACCTCTAGACCGATCATCTGGAGAGTCTGTAAGGCTTTCCATTTCAAGCTCTCCATCATCATTAGTTATGCGCATAGGGCAGCTGGTTGCATTCAGCTCCATACTTTGGAATTTGCGAACTGCAGTACCACTTTGATTCTCCTCTTCATTTGCTTCTGGTCCCCCTTTGTCTATGTCAGGTTTATCCAATGAGCCATGGAGTTGTTTATCCTCTCCATCATCTGGACTTATAGTGCTTTTCTTTGTAAGTCGCCGGGCTTTTCCTGACGTGCTCCTCTCTACAGCCTCTGTTTTCTTCTGCTCCATTTGTTTTTTCTCGTTCTCTCTGATCTTTCGCCGGATTCGGTTTTCCTCATCAGATGGGGAAGCATCCTCATTCTCACTCATTTCCATTATTTGTTTCCGAATAAATTCTTCATCATCCCCTGACATTGGGCTTTCTTTTCCAAAGCTTTCACTGCTATCATCCAGGGAATCTGCTCTGACATCCATGGGGACAAGGAGCTTTTTCTTTGTGGTACCTTTGGTATTCTTCTCAGATAGTTCTCTGTCATCTTCTGAGCTAGGCGAGTCAGGTGAGAGAGGAAGGACCTCTAATTTACGTCTGGTCTTTAGGGTGTCTGTTAGTTTCTCCTCCTCATCCTTCAGTTGTGTGTTTGCCTGGGCCTCAAGAATGGGAAGGACTGTGTTTTCCAGCTTTGCTAGGTCTGATGGGCTGGTGGGACTGCTCTCCTTTGCAGCCATTTCTTTATCTCCAGGCTCTTTCAGGGTCTCCACTGTTTTCACCTGCTGGATTGAAAAAAAGACAGAAGTAAGTTTTTTCCTCAGATACTACAATAAGAAAAAATTACATAATAAATATTTAAATTTTTTGAGCATGTTAGATGCTTTTTAGAAATGTCTTTAGAAATAAAACAAATGCTGTGCGAAGGTAATCGTATGATCTACCACTACTTGTGCTTAATACTATGGTCACCTCAGCAACTGCATCTTCATCACTGGGTTTTCTCTGAGGCTGAGCTTTAGCCTCCTCTTTCTCCTCCACATTAGTGTTCCCCTCCTCTGGGCCTTTGTCCTGCTCACTAACTTCAGAGACTGGGATTTCAGGTTCTGCTACAGGGACTGAAGCTACTGATACAGACGCACCTCCATTTTCAAAAGCTTCTTCCGTCTTTGATATTGTGTTCTCTCCCACATCAAACTGTGCAGTGGCGTCTTTGTCACAGACTGTGCTTGCCTCTGATAATGGAATAGTTTCCTGGATATTGCCAGCAACAGGTTGTGGCTCACCCTCTTTTTTGTAAAGTTTTGCTTCCTCCTCTTTGACTGACGGCTCTGTAACTTTCTCGAGCTGTTTCTCATCACTGCCCGTCTGAGCTAATGCCTCCCTCTCTACCTCATATTGATTTTCAGCAATGCTGGTTGTCTTTTGTGAACCAGCCTCTATCTCATCCTGAATGAGTTTCTCTTCACAGGCCTGATCACTAACTTGTGTCTCACTAATAACAGCTGAGGATGACACCATCTCTATACTTTCCACTGGGTTCTCAACACTGACCTTTTCCTGCTCTTTAGAATCAGGAGGTGGGGGAACAACTGTTTCCTCAGATTTATCATCTTCTTTTAACATGGTATCTAAAGGTGTCTGCTTTTCCTCTTTCTGCGCAACACTCTCTGCTTCTTTCTCCTCTGATTTCTCTGGCAATGACACTGTCTCAACAAGGCTTTCCTCGACAGGTGATGGTTCATGTTTTCTTCCAGCTTCTATCTCTTTATGTGTTTGTATCTCTTCTTTTGGGATTTCTTCAGTGACAGTCTGAGCTGTTTCTGTCTCAGTAGACGAGGATGCTAGACTTGAATTTGCATTATTAGGCTCCTCCTCTGGAGGTTTCTGGTCATTTGTCCTCTCAGTTGTGTTCTGTTCAGTTGCTTCTTCTTCTAAAGCTTTCCCTCCATCAGCTTTCACCTCAGTGGAACTATCTGCAGCTGCATTCATCTGAACTGCCTCATCTCCAAAGGCTTTGTCATTAGATGATTTATTCTCAGCGCCTGCCTCCTCAATAGCTCTCTCCTCAACAGTTTCTTTTTCAGCAACTTTCTCCTCAATTATTTTTTCTTTACTTGTTTCCTCGCCAGACTTCTCATGTATTTCCTGCTTAACTGTTTCCCCTTTGGTAACAACTTCCTCAAATGCTTTTGTCTCAGTCATGTTCTCCTCATTTGCTTTCTCGAGAGCTCTGGTTTCTCCTTCGACTGGAGCAACAGATGGTGACTTATCTGCTAGGTTAGGTGCTCCAGGTTTGTCCTCTTTTTCTATGGGTTTCTTTTCCGATTCATTAGCCTGACCTTTCTCCTCTGAAGCTGGGACAGGATGTTTTTCTGACTCTACTGAAGAGCTTTCAGATTCTACGCTTTTCGCTGGCTCTTTTTTTAATTCTTGCTGGGTCTTGTCAGGTTTATGGACCTCAACGTTGTCAACGTGGTCTACAGGAGGAGGATGAGGAGCATCTTCTGTGAGTGCTGGCTTCTCTACTACTGCTTCTGGTTTTGCCTTTATTTCTACAGTATTTTCAGCCTTGATATTGGGCGCTACAATGTCATCCTCAAGTTTTTTAGTGATGTCTGTTTGCTCCACATTAAAATGTGTGTTTACTGTAACTGCTGGAGGAGCTTGGGGTTCATCTATCTGGGGTTTCTCAACTGGCTTTTCAATTTCAACCTCAACTGTTTGCTCCTCTTTTACATCTGTAGCTGCAGAATCTGGCTTTGAATCAAGGTGAACTGAAACTTTCTGTGTAACTGCTTCAGGGATCACGACAGGCTTTGGCTCAACTGAATTTGTTGTCACTTCTGGAAGATTTTCTGGAGTAGGCTCCACTTTCTCATTATCTGTCAGGGGAGCTGCAGCCTCACTTTGACTAATCTTGGGATTTGGCTCTGTTCCTACCTCAGCAGGGACTGTTGTCTTGTCTAAACCTGTATTAGCCAATAGATTTTGCGTCTCACTTTCCAAAGGGACGGAAAGGTCCTCTCTCGCGCTCACAGGGCTACTCTGTTGTTGCTCAACTGCTGGGATTTCACTGACAGGTGCACTCTGTGCTTGTTGTTCAACATTAGATGGCTCTATTTTAGAGTGACGATTTTCCTCTATGGCTTTCTCACTGCAACTCAGTTGTTGTTCAACTGCTGGGATTTCATTCACAGTTGCACTTTGTGTTTGTTGGTCAGAATCAGACGACTCTTTCTTAGGGTCAGGATGGTCCCCTGCTGTTTTCTCGCAGCTACTCTGTTGCTCAACTACTGGGATTTCACCAGTAGTTTCACTCTGTGTTTGTTCAGTAGAATGAGATGGCTCTGTCTCAGGGTGAGGATTGTCCTCTGCTAGTTTCTCACTGCTACTCTGTTGTTGCTCAACTGCTGTGATTTCACTGACAGTTGCACTTTGTGTTTGTTGATCAGTATTAGATGGTTCTGTCTCAGGGTGAGGATGGTCCTCTGCTGTTTTCTCGCAGCTACTCTGTTGCTCAACTAGTGGGATTTCACCAGTAGTTTCACTCTGTGTTTGTTCAGTAGAATGAGATGGCTCTGTCTCAGGGTGAGGATGGTCCTCAGTTGTTTTCTCAAAGCTACTCTGTTGTTGTTCAACTGCTGGGATTTCACTAGTAGTTTCACTTTGTGTTTTTTGATCAGAATCAGATGGCTCTGTCTCAGGGTGAGGATGGTCCTCTACTGTTTTGTCAGAGCTACTCTGTTGCTCAACTGCTGGGGTCTCACTGACAGCTGCACTTTGTGTTTGTTGATCAGAATTAGATGGTTCTGTCGCAGGGTGAGGATGGTCCTCTGCTGTTTTCTCACAGCTACTCTGTTGCTCAACTACTGGAATTTCACTGGTAGTTTCACTCTGTGTTTGTTCAATAGAATGAGATGGCTCTGTCTCAGGATGAGGATTGTCCTCTGCTGTTTTCTCAGAGTTACTCTGTTGTTGCTCAACTGCTGGGATCTCACTAGTAGTTTCACTCTGTGTTAGTTCATTAGAATTAGATGGCTCTGTCTCAGGATGAGGATGGTCCTCTGCTGTTTTCTCAGGTACAGCTTCTGAAATCAGAGCTTCTTGTTCAGGCTGAATTACAGGCTCAGACACTGGTTCAGCTGCTAGAGGTTCTTTTTGTTCATTTGATTGTGGTGTTTCCTGAGGAGTGCTATTAGGAGGAGGGGCACTAACAGAAAGAGAAGCATCATTATCAGGTGAAACTGATGCATCAGGTGTGAGGATGGTTGTGGGCTCTACCTTGGTCTCAGGAGCAGGTGGGGTTGGGTCTGCTGCTTCTACTACAGGTTTGCTATCTACAGCAGCAGGGGCAGGGGTGGCAGAGGGAGCAGGAGCAGGAGCAGGAGCAGGTGGCTGCTTCTTTGGGGAAGCCATGGATGGAGGTGGCATGTCTCCCAGCTGGCCTGACATGGCTCTTTGGGTCTGACAGTTGAGGCAAAGCCATTCTTTCTGTAAGACAAAGACATGAAGAAATTGTTAGTAATTAGTATGAATTCTTAGAATCGGTCCCTGCAATATGATTTCTACCACTAAATTAGAAAATACAAACCACCAATATGTGTGAAATGTCTTGTGCAATCCCCTCAAATAATTATATGTACTCTCTGAATTCTGACACAGTTATGTGAAACAAAATGTTTCTACGCAGTTAAAACGTCACTGTGACAAGGCACCGGTGCAACTTCTTCTATTTCAAGGGAAGCTTTTACATTTATGGGACTTAAGAGATAGGTCCATGCATAATGCACAGGGACAGGAGTTCACCAAGGCATGTCAGAAAGGGCTGCATGTAGCAACTCAACAGGGGGGCTGTGTTTGAATGTTTGAATGTGTATTTGTCTTTTTATATGCCAACCCTTAAACATTACAGTTGAATATATGCATATCCTAAACCTTTTTTAAGACCATATATAGTGAATTAATTCAATCACTTACAGACATTTTCACACTTTCCACACAACAATTGTGTGAGTCAGTGAGGCACTTCTGTTTTTCCCAAGGGAGCACCCTGAACATATAATTTAGTTCCGATTACACCTCTAATCAAATACTGGGGGCCAGCACAGGCCAATTTAAATAATGTTTTCAGTGCTGTTTATTCCTCAAGTACAATCATTTCAGCTTAATCTCCTCCTTAAAATCACCTGTGATGCAGTCCCTGCCCACATATTCACAGTGCTACTGCTTGCAACAGAGGAAGAATCTGTCATCTCAGAGCTCTGTTAAATTTGTCCTGTCATGGCTATCTTATCTGTGTTGTATATTCCCAGGTACTCACTTAAACACAGGGCTCTAGAGGAACATACCTACGCTGAAGGCCCTGCAGGGGGCTGTAAATTAAAGAGCTGCAGCCATTATTGGACTTTAACATCCAGGAAATAAAAGTGATGATAAACAATCAGCATCTTGGGATTTGAGAGAAATAAAAAAAAAATGTAGCTGTGCAGACGCACACACAGAGCAGACGTGTATTATGGGAATCACACACATACACAAACGCTCCACTTGCACACACGTATACAGTGACTCTCAGAGGAGGTACTAGTCAGCATGTTTTCAACCAGCCTCCACTCTGACGTAAACACCTCATTCGACATCTTGCCAAGTGTTCTGTTCTTCTTTGCCCCCCCCGTACCCAAAACCCTTATGAAAGCCTCTGCCTGGCTCAACAGCAGGGTTTATGCTAAAATTTGGGCTTCAGAGAAGATCACCTGCATGTTAAGCCGTGCAGCAGATGAACCGCCTCTATCCAAGTGTCAACTCTCAACTCACAGTGAGAGAGAAAGAAACGGGGAGACAGGAGGAGGATGGAAGAAGAGGCAGCAGCAAAGTCAGGGTAAATAAGGCATGAGCCTGTTACAGTTCATGCCTAAACAGCAGGAAGCGAATGACACACCTGCATACAAATCTCAGTGCCATGTACCAAACTATAAAGAGGCAGCAAAAATGTTATTTTAGAGTGTATTTTAGAGATACTTTAGAGTGCATGTGAAACTGTGACTCACATGATGTAAGAAGTGGTAACGAAAGAGAAGATTTTAAGGACAGAAGGAAAAAAAGAAAAAAAAAGATGCCAGTGCTCCATCCATCTCTAAGGTTTGCTGACATTAGGGAGTTGCATTCCCAACTCGACAGAAATCCAGTTAATCCTCAGACGTGATGATGGACACAGTACAGATGTGAGTGCATTTGTGTGTGTGTATGTGCGCATACCAGCACGCGCTATCCATATGACCCTTGCCAATCGTCCCTGCTGGGGAGGACTTGAAATGGGAGTTTCTCCAGCTTGACGGCTCTATCAGTTAAACCAGAGAGAGCGGGAACTGAGAGCCAGAGAGATGGCCGCCGATAGGAAATACTGAAAACCCACTCAGTCAGACAGTCGGTCAGCCTCAGCCACTTCAGAGCCACTCATCACCAACATTATCAACACATCACAACGGGCACACTTTAAACTTTTACTGCCGCCTCAGAAACACATGGTCAACGTGTTTCTTACAGCTTCTGTGCAGAACTAACCCCCCCTTTTTAAGTAATTTGAAATAACCTCCAGATATGTTAATTTAAATCACTACTGCTAAGTGGCCATCTCGAAAATATTTCCTGCTGACATGCCTTGCAGCAATCACCTTGAAAGGCCATCAAGTCATTAAGTGTGTTCCTGGCTTCATTTAAAGCTACACAAGCAAACTTAAGCAGCTCAGATGTCAACACACAGAAACCAATACATTTCAAATGCCTATGTTTACCTTTCAAGGTAGCCTGGATCCCTCTGGAAAAGCTAAAGATGTCCTGCAGCTTTGACTGTCACTGCTGTTAAAAGGTTTTTCAAATAGGGTTGAAATGTTGTCCTTAGGCATAGCGGTGCTTGAGCTAAATGCTAATGTTAGCATGTTAACATGCTCACAATAACAAAGCTAACATGCAGACATTTAGCGGTTAATGTTTACCGTTTTCATCATGTTAGTTTAGGGTGTTAGCATGCCAACATTTGCTGATTAGCACACAACACAAAGTACAGCTGAGGCTGATGGGGATGTCTTTAGTTTTGGAAATATTCAGTTATAAATTAAAGCACTGTACACATTTTTTAACTTGATGATGGTGCTAGATAAAAGGTTAGGGGATCACTGAAGTTATATTATATTATTTAATTTAGTTATTATTATTTTTCATGAATGTCAGTACCAAATTTTGTGGCAATCTGACTGATAGCTGTAGAGATGTTTTTCTCAAAACCACAAAAATCAACCTCATGGTGGTGCAACAGGAAAAGTTAGGGGATCACTGAAGTCAGTAGGATTCATCATCTGGGCACCATCAGTGGACACCTGTACCAAATTTCATGACAATCCATGGGGACAAATAAAGTAGGCCCTATCCATCCATAACAAACAAGGAAGGAGGAAAAACAGGCTCTCCTGGTGAACAGGTAGGGAATATGTGTCCACAATAAAGGGAAATGAATTCCCCCCAAAATCCATCCATTAGTTGTTAACATATTCCCCTAAAATAACAATATTTCAGCCTTATGGTAGCGCTACTAGGACTCATTATGCGTCATCATCTGGGGACCATGAATTTCTGTATTAAATTTCATGACAATCCATCAAACTGTCGTTTCCATCTGGACAAAAAGGGATGAAAACGACCTTTCAACAGACCACTACTGGCAGCCATAATGCCACAGTGCTAGCATGGCATGAACACATTATGGCAGTAACGAGTAGCTCCAGCTTTAGTTTGAATTTTTTAATGAGGATTGTCTCCTTTAGTCATCAGAGGAGATTTCTCACCAGTTCCACCACACCCATCACAAATCCACAGGGTCTAAATTAGCGGGGCTGGTACACTTGTTTCGTAACATCGCCTTGCAATTAACACTAACGAGACAGGTGTATTTATATAGTATTTATATATAACAGCAGCTTTCTGCGACTTTCAAATAAATGTGAAATGCCTGCGTGTGTCACTTTCTGTCTCCTGCAACAAGTTCTGTAAACAGCAGCATGGATGATTCATAAAAGCAGAGAAGTCATTCACCACCTTCCAAGGACGTTTTCTAACCTCACATGCCTGGATACCAAAGAGCTGACACACACCAACACCCACAGTGAAGAGTTTGTGACAGTGTTGATGACAGACACATACTCCGATGAAAGGAATGAAATACCTTGGTAGAGGATGACAACTCATTCTCTTTTCCGACATGATACTCTCAAACAAATACAAGCTCATACATGAATGAATAAGGTCAAATTCAATGTGAGCGCTCCAAACTTTCAATCTTCCTCAAACTTTCTCCAAGGACACAGAGAAGACAAACTGAAAACCGCAGACAGCAACCAGATATTGAGACGAGATGGGCTGTACCCATGTTCGGTTATTGTTTCCAACTGGGAGTTGGAGTGTTGTGAAGGTCGGTAAAGCTCTTTGATTAAGACAAGGGATCCTACGAGGGTTTTACCCAGCTAAATTTAGACAGAGCCTGGCACAGTGAGTGGGAGAGGTAGAGGATCTAGAGGATGATGAGACGGATGGAGAAAGACAGATGAGAGCATGGAGAATGAGAGAGGAAGAGGAAATATAAAGAGGGGAAAAAAAGAGTGATAATGGTATGTGAGACAGGGGTAGAAAAAGGATCAGTATTAAACAAAAGAAAGGAGGAGAAAAGGAGCATGGTGTAGTGAGGGAAAGGGTGAAGCAGTGGAAGTGAGGGAGCTTAATCGTCATTGAAAGTGACTCAACACTAGCTACTGCCAACAGGCTTGACATTATCATCCGGTAAATCTGCAAATCAGTTGCTGGGAAGTCAGAACAAGCTACCGTTCACTGAATGTCACAGTGCAGGTTGAAAATGTAGTGAACACTTACAGTGGTCACTTATGCATATAGTGGCACAAAGTCCTACCCCGCTTTCAGGTTAGCTTCTGTTCCATTAGCTAGCTTGCTCAGTGTTATTTCTCAATTAGGGTTTCTTAAATTGTTTTGTTTTGAAAGCTTAAAGGAATACTCACTTCATTTTTGGTCAATACGCTCATTTGCTTTCTCGGTAAGAGTTGGTGAGAAGATCAATACCGCTAGTTGTTATTAAGAGCCAGCTGCTGGCTAGCTTACCTTAGCACAAAGACTGGAAACAAGTGGAAATAGCTAGCATGTGTCTGTCCAAAGGTGACGAAATCCACCTACGCCTGGAAATTCATGGTGATTACAAAACTCCACACACACCCAATGAAGGATCTGGTATATAAACTATTTTTTTTAAACTTTGTTTATATAAATTGACTAAAAGAATAAAATACAACATGTTGATTAGTAGGCTTTATAGGTGCTGGTTTATCCCTGTTTCCAGTTAACCATCTCTATCTTTAGCCACATATTTAATGGACAAATAAGACAGTGGCATCAATCTTTTCATCTTACTCTTGGCAAGAAAGAAAATAAGCATATTTTGCATGTTGGAAAATTCATTTCAACTCAATACTGGTGGTTTCAATCTATATGCTAATAAATGTGAGTATATATTACTGTTCTGGAAAATAAACATGAACACAGTGTTATTTTAACCAGGATAAAAAAGCAGATTATTTTGTTAGCATGCAACAACTATAGCTCCCATGGAGCTTTGACAGTGCTATTGTGGTAAAGACTCTTGGGATGTGTTGTTGATGAATGCTAACAAAGACAAACAGCATTTATCACAGATTCCATTATCATGATATGGACATGTTTATCCTGAATAAATTTGCAGCCACATCACATATGAAAACATTCTTTCAAAGTAGGGCAAACTGCTTTTCAGACTGACCATGTCGCTAACATGAGATGGATATTGTGGCTTAGCAACACTGATGTGCAGATGCATCAAAGACCACGTAAGTCAAGGGAAAATACAATATAATCCTTATTATGTGAATAATAAGGCTGTTGAAAGGCCAGTGTCCTTTCTGCACTGCTTAATTCTCCTTTCAGTGCTAAAGCTCTTGCTAAAATTAAAAACTGTAAGTCACTGCCCTTTTCTCATTGATGAGTGTTGCTGAGTGGCCAACTTAATTATAGTCCACTAGACTGAAAGCAGAACATCACAGCATCAGCTCCTTTGCAAGCCAAAAAAGATCTTTGTCCTAATAAATGTCCCACTGTTACGGATGTTCCCATCTCGGGGGTTCAATGTGCTGTATGCACCTTTTCCGACTGATCCCTGCACATGTGTTGATGTAATTCTCGTTTAAATCATGAAACTAAATGTTATGTGAGTGGTGATGGCCTTAAGGTTGGAGAACTGGGCTTGAAACCAACAGACTGTTGGCTTTTATCCCAATATAAGCAGCAGAATGTGGGTTGTGAAGTTGAATAAATCGAATGCTCCCATCAAAAAGCCTCTGAAAAAAGTACTTTTAACCCTCAGCTGCTTGGAAACCAGCACTAGGGGACTATGGTTGTACTAGGCAGATCCCAGATGGGTATGTGTGTAACAGAGTGTGAGCGAAGCAGAGTGCTGCAGGAAACCAAGCCTTCAGAGGAAACATTCCCAGGATAAATGGAGGTTGAACAAATGTTAATTATCCAGTTCTGTGTACAAATCTTTTCCCTGGCTCAAACCTGACAGATAACAAACAAGAGACTGAACATTTCTGTTCTCTCTTGACAAGATTGTCAGGTTATGTCACTCTATTGTGGATTGATATTCCCCTGCCAGGTGAGTGAATAAGTGCCAGAGGAGAGAACAAGTGGGGTGTTCATGTGTACAAGTCTATGTTTTCAAAGTGGATGTGACACAAAGGAAGAGGTGTGAGACAGGGCCTATATATATTCTCAGCCCAGGGATTAAGGAGAGAGAGACATTAGTTCCAGGCCATTTTCTGTCTGCATCTGTGTTTGTTTATCCACAACCCACTTCATAATCTGTCTGCACGTGTCTTCTTCCCATCTGAAATACAAGTAATTCAGTTTTCTTGAAGACGCTCACAGATTTTAACCAAGTTTTCTTTCCTCCATCAGTCTATGAAGTATCTTTGGTTAAAAGGTCCCATATTGTATTAAGTGAGACTTCCATGTGTTTTTTGATTATAAAGAAGGTCTACGTTCTATATTAATACTGTGAAAATATGAATGCGCTCAACCCACAGACTTCTGAAACTTTGTGATGTCACAACAAAGCAGTCACCACTATCAGCCATGCCCCAAGCCCAGCCCACCCTGTAGCCACCATCCAGCCCTGCAGGGTTTGGTTTTTGGTTATTACCTGGAATCTGCTATATTCCACTCAGAGCCTCTCTTCTGATTGGCTCACCAACCTGTTGTTACTACAGCTTGGGGGAAAGCTTGAGACAGATGTAAAACTACATTGAGATGGTTTTTAGTAGTTAAAACCACAAATTTACCTTTAATGGATATAAACACTTCAAATAAAACACTAAAAAAGTGTAACATATGGGACCTTTATAAAAAACTCTTTGCTCAGGCTTCTAGACCCTGAGTCATCTTACATATCATATGTAGCACAATGGGCACTTTTATTCCAAGAGCCATACAGCAAAATAAATGTGTTCATATTTAGTCAGGGTGGCCACACTGGGAAGGAAACCTCCAGTACCTGGGATCCTACCTGCTTCATTAATCAATGTTTTCTTGGGGTGCCTCGGTGGCTCACCTTAGAGAGTGTACCATTAGGACTAGGTCCTTACCGCAGTGGCCTGGGCTCAGATCTGGCCCATGGCCCTTTGCTGCATGTCATCTGCTCTCTGCCCCCAACCTTCCTGTCTCTCTCTCACTGCTACTCTAATAAAGTCATAAAATGACAATGATGAAACCACAGAAAACTAACACCAAAATCTGCAGCTTTACGCAGCCATTTAGCCTCATGTAACTTGTCAATTCACATCAGCTGTAGGTGTGTGTAGCCTCATTGTCTGCTGATAAATCTGTTTTCCATTTTTACCACTAATGAGCTTATCAGTGCAGGTGGACAGGGGAAAGATGCCAGAAAAGGGGAGAGAGGAGAGGAAAAAAAGAAACAGGGCGGAGGGAAGGGGGGAAGGAGGGGTGTCCCACCCACGTCTCCATTCAGTGTAAAGGTTAGGCTTAATGAGCTGTGGGCTTCAGTTAAAAAACATTTGGAAGCTTGCTGTTGTTTAAAGGAGATATGGCGTAAAAGGCAGAGACACACAGGGGGAGAAAAGGGGCTGTGTTTCCATTTAACTGTTGAGTAAATTACATGCTGGAATGTTGCATAACAAAGAATGTTAATTACTGTGGCTGTGTATTCAACAGCTGTGTTTAAATTAACCTGTGAAATAAAAATCTATATTTTATATACACCCTACAACCATGTACACTACCACAAAGTGGTACATGTTTTCAATATGTAAATTTCACTGGTTCATGTATGTTTTGTGTTGGATATTTATTGCATACTTACATGAAATATAATGTAGGATGTACAATGATTTATGCATGCATTACATATATGACAAATACAAAAAATAGCGTATATGCAAAAAGGTTACTATAACAAATTATAACGTATGCATGAATACATACAAGTTTTCAGTCAAGAACTTAAATATAAAAAATAGTTTCGATTGGTCATCACACAACATCCACATAACACAATTGTCCAAAACCATTACTGTCATCACTAGCAGAATTGGCCAATCATATAGCTATTATCAATAAATAATATGCCACTTTTGAATGGCATGATTATATTTGGATACAACTGTGAAGTGTTACATGTACCACTTACTGTCTGTAATAAATGAGTGCTAAACTGGTTTAAATTCATGAAAATATTCATAATTTAAATATCACTTGCAACACAGTTTAGACTTTTACAATGAGATATTTTCTTCTGATTGGTCGACTAGACGCAACACAGACAATTTCTACTCTAACAAGCACAACTGATCACAGAGAGACAGTTCAGCCTCACAGAGTTTAATCAATTCAACACAGCAGCATGCCACACTGAACCACTGCCATGATGAGTTCAAGTGATTTCAAGTGTTGACTCCTTCCTATATTCTCACTAAATCTTGTATGACGTGACAATTCTTGCTTCATCAGATGTTCCTGCCCTGACAGTAAATTCTGCCTATAGGTGCTGTTAATGTGACTCACAGGCATGACTCATGAGCACAAAAACAAACCACAATAGTCAGGTTGTCATGGTCTGCGCTGCTTAGGGCAGCATAGGTTGGCACCCATATTCTTTGTGACACCACCGCCCACTCATCTTGACTCCCCTGTTGGACTCGCAGTCATCTTTCTTGTCTCTCCTCTCCTCTGTTTTGGGCTTCAACTCCTCCAGTCCACATTCACATTATCTATCTCTGTCTCTGTTACTCATTCCACAGCTCTTACATCTTTTTCTCACATCGATATGAGATATATACTGGTTGTTTTTCTGCTTGGATCATGTACATGTGTTTCTGCTGATTTCATGTGTCACTATTTAATTGTGAGACTAGGAGCTTGTATAAGTTTCTCACAAGCTTTCAATCCAACCACCGCCCTCCAGCTAGACTCCCTTTACCATTTTTCTGTATTCTCCAATAAAGATGAAAGGCACTACTTTAAACGTGGGGGGAAAAAAACTAATCCACTTGCCTCTCAGGTTTTCTAATGCACGAAAATGATTTTTGGAGGTGAAGCCATTTCCTAATCCAGGCTCTGCTGCTGGCCTCACCTATTGAATATCAATTATTAGGGAGGAAGTCAGAGTCAGGCAATCCATCCATCCAACAAAGCCAATACTTTTTCAATCCAAATAAGAGTCTCTTCAGTCACTGTAGTGAAGCGTTTGTTGTGGGAGAGAGAGAGCAGCAACAGTCAGGATGTAAATACAACACCCTGTGCTAACTAGATTTTGCCAAGTGTCTGTGTGTCTCTGCCTGCCTGTCCTTGTCTCTCTGTCTCACCAGGACTCAGTGCTGGCACCCACAATGTCTTGCCCCCCCTTCTTTCTTGGCACCAAAGGCTCAGTGGCTAAAATGTGGCCCTTGCTAAGCATGCAAGCCCCAGTAAATTAGAAAGGGGATAACTGGAAATCATTCTGTAGTGGAGCTGGAGTGGGAGCTGAATAAAAAGGAAAAGAAAAGTCAGTTTGCACTGCCTGACGACAATTCATTTCAATCATAGCAACTTGTAAAACAATAGCAAATCACTTATCATAGCTTGAAAAGGGTCGTGCACATAGTAAATATGATGGACAAATGCTCAGGGAAAACATGCATATAATATCTACAGTATATTTCTTATTCATGTACTAGTGTTTACACTGCCAAATTAGCTAAAATGCCCCTCCAGCAAACAGACATATTCTTTTCCAAAGACTGCGACACACACACACACACACACACACACACACACACACACACACACACACACACACACACACACACACCTGAATATCTAAAAATACTGTCCATTTCAAGCCTTCCAAGGTGGCCATGTGGGGGACTCTGTGGGTTGCCTGGTACAGCAGAAAGACCCTTTTAAAGAAGTGAATATGAAAGAGGGAACACAAAAGAGTTATAAAAGAGAGTGGACGGAGAGAGAGAGAGAGCTGCCCTGCAGTCATTTGTGTTCTCCCCTTTGTGGCTCTCTTTTGTGGCTGTGACTATTTTTGTACGCTTCAGACCCCTGGGCAAGTGATGGGAGAGCTGTGAGGCAACTGGACTGTATGGAGCAGATATAGACTAACCGGAGTTATACACAAATAGGGTTCAAACTACAGTCAACAACAGATTCCTATAACAACTGGGTTATATACACAAGGTGTGATATGAAGAAGAAAAAATAAATTACACCAGGCTGAGGTTGAGATTGGGCCTTTACTGTATGTGTGTGTATAACAGCTGAATAATACTGAAGGCTGTTAGCATGCTCTACATGTATATGTGTGTATGACCACTGAGCCTTTATCTGCCAGTGCAGACTCAGGAGGGTTCAGAGTGTGGGAGGAGGCATGGGCACGACCACAGAATAACAATGAGGAAGGAGGACACAGGAAACACCACGCAGTGAGTGTGTATAAGCATATCAGGCCGTAGAGGCATAGAGGGATAGACAAACACACATATGCAGTAACACTTGCAAGCACATTGAAATAGCTTAAATTGACTTATTGGCTTCACCTAACCTCAACCATAACTGGTACATGCCTCAAACAAGTATGATGCTAACATTACTAAACATTATGAAACATATTCTGAAATATATCTTTGTGGAGACCAGCTTTTCATCCCTGGATGGGAGGCAAAAGCCCACAGTGCAACTGCTTGACACACATATACACAGGTCAAAGAAGTATTTAGCCTAGCAAGAGAAACTGCTAGCCTAGCACTATCATTTACACATGTACAAAAACAATTTTCTCTTTTTTCATGTTAAAAATGAAAGAAAATATTGTGCAGCATTTTTTTTAGCAGTCACTGCAGCACATGTGGCATCTCAAACTTAAAGGGAGTATTTGGAAGTTTTCTCTGCTGGAAGCGGGTGGTGGTGATCGTCACTTGACAAGAGGTTATAATACGTCCTCTGAGCAGTGCTACATCTTCAGGCCTGATTGGAGGCTGCAGTGAGGCACTATCAGAAAGTGACAAGACGGCCCGGGGCTAGCTGGTTAGCGTGCTAATTTCAGTCGAAGAAAATACGTGACAGAGACAAGAGTTGGTGTTGCCTCCTACCTCTGGAGACAGCTCTTGGCAAGTAAAGGAATAGTCTGAAAAGTCTGATGCTGAACTCACAATGTGTCTTCTAGACTGGTAAGTACACAGCTGTTAACGCTAATGCTATGTAGCTATAGCCAGACTAACAAATAGCTCCTTTAAAGATACGGCACTGTATCTGCTTTTATATTATTAATCAGTACAGAAAATACCTAATCAAAGCATGACCGTTCCTTAAGTTTAACTGCATGTTTATTACTGTAACCGTGACAACAAAGGTCCGGTTCGCCTGCTGCCATAGGGGCGGTATTTCAGGAGACACCTCCTATGGGTTGTACAGTATCAGGGAGCAGGGACAGATGACCCGTGTGGTTGTTCAGGTTAGAAGACTTGTTGCTTCAGGTGCTTTTTTTGTTCTCACTTTGCACTGAGCCTGTTGAGCATTTTCCCCTGTTTCCAGTCTTTGAGGCAAAACAAATCCTGGAGATGAAAGTGATGTCAGTTTTCTAACAGCAGTTGAGGATGACCTATTTTCCAAAATATTGGACGATTACTTTACAGTTGGTAAAATACTAAGATCACCAGTCACTGTCTCTACAGTGTAAATTCATCTAAACAAAATAATGAAGTCATCTGGAACAAAACATTTCAGTTTCTACGAATCTCCCTCTCCCACAGCCTTACAGTGTTAAATAATTAAAGCCTGGGAGAACATTTGATATATTTTAGCAAAGCACAATCTTCTGGTGCGTAAAATACCTTGTAAGTTGTATAGTTGATGTAGTGGTAAATAACAAGGTGAGTATACCGCAAACCTCCAATCAAACATTACTATAAATAAACAGTTTGCCAGTATGAACAAAAACACACCGATATGAAGTGAAATGGTTTTATGTGGTGACCTGGACTCATTTATTAAATGATAGAGGTTGTGGCTCAAATTTTTTAAGGTTTGGTAAGAAAGATAAGATCTGGTTGGTTATCCTTGGTCTAGGTGATACAGGATGTAGCTCACAGCTCTGTAGATTCTTTGATTTGTGCTTGTTAGCAAAGTGGTGCCTCTCCCATTTTACGTAAGACTTCTCAGACGAGCACACTCATTACTCATAAGGGCAACATGACATGGAGCCTGAGCTATGGTAACATCGCTGAGCAGTACAAGACCCAGACACACATTTACAGATTTCCCTACATCAAAGGTAGTGACAGTGAGAAAAGCAGAGGGATAGCACTACTAAGGGAGAGTCTGACGAGGAGAAAATACAGTTTAAAAGAAGGATAAGCGCCAAAAAACCCACAGGCATTAAGTGAGATTCCTCTATGTCTTATAAAGTTAGGAAAAGATTAAAGGATACAGAGAAAGAAGACATAAAACACAGCGAAATAATATAGATATTCGGAGAAAAGGTGACGAAAAAAAGCAACAGAGGGGAAAAGACAGACAAAGATGGAGGGCTGTGATGGAGAGGAGGGAAGAAAGAAACCATTAAGGTGAGTGCTCCTCCTTCTGGGGTGCCTATTTTCTCAACTCATATTGATGGGGATTAAGCGCAGACACCTGAGTCTGGGATCAAGCCTCGATAGAAATGACAGGCTTCCTGTTGCCCTTTAAATCCTTTTAGGAAACAGAGATTACGCCTACACACGCACACGTGTTGACACACAGTATGCATGCACACTCATCCTACAGTATTTCATTAGAACGACGTACAGAAATGTAGTTAAATAGCCTAAATTCTCACATGTACGAAGGCATATTTTCGTCATGAAAAGTCATTCAAACAAGCAACACACCTATGGTATGCAAACTCGCAACAGCCTGCCCAGTCTACACCATACTCATTAACTCAACAATCTTGCAAATAAAACATACTGTTCAGCACACACACACATACGCACACTCACATACACACACTCTGACCCACTCACATGCGTCAGCAAACGGACCCTTGCTGACAGCCAACATTATGACAGCGCATGACACAGAAGCGAGGCACAGTAAGTAGGGGGTAGATGACTCAACCAAGGTGTTGTATGAGTGAGTGTGTGTGTGTGTGTGTGTGTGTGTGTTTGTGTGTGTGTTTGTGTGTGTGTGAGTGTCTTCTACGGAATATTCCACAAGGCACTACTTCTACCCAAATCCTACTACGTTCACTGAATTATTAAACTTCATTTAGTCCCGCATGAGTCACAAATGATTCATTATTCTTGTTCCAGTGTCTCGCTCCATCATTCTTAAAAACAAAACTGAGCTGGAGATTGTGGCTTTCAGAGGACATGCTGTTAAAAAGGACTCATCTATATCCAATTAGAGCATCAGAGGCTCGGATGCCCATCTCTCAAGCATAATTACATTATTTCCCCATGCTTGCCCTCAATTAAGTGATTGTGCAGTTCAACTCCTCATTATCCCAGCAAGCATGTGCAATTAAGAGCTCCAGAAAAGAACAAAAATTCCCAAACTTAAAAGAACTCGGGACTTTAATAGTCCTGTCAACACTGTAAACAAATGGCGGCCATCTTGTTTTGGAATACTAACCGTAGGCAGGGGACAATTTAATTAATAGAATTGAACATTCATTATTGTACTGCATAACAGCAGATAAATACTCTCCAATCTGCAGTGTCACACCAACATGAGATTAAGTTAAATATTTTTGTGATAACTCAACTACACACGCCTTCGTTTAGGGCATGGAAGATCAAACTACAAAACTGAAAAATTCGAACTCTTCCCGTCCAGGATACATTTTGGCATTTCACAAAGTTGTTGAAGAAATATTTTGCCATTTTAGGAAATAAAACTATTCATTTTCAGGCAGAGTGTTAGATGACTATTGATACTCTTTATATGGAGTCTGGCTCAGTCCAAAGATAACAAAATGACTCTACCAGCACCTCTAAAGTTCACAGGTTAATCCGTACAAAAATCTCTAAATCAGTTTGCTGTTTTTAGGGTGGTTATGTTCCAGACTTCAGGAAGTTACTGAGCCAAGCTGAGAAATAGCAGTTTCCTCCTGTTTCCAGTCTTTTTAAGCTAATCTAAGTGAACGGGCTGCTAAATGTAGCTTTATGTTTAATGGACAGATATGAGAGTGGTATCAATTCTCTAATCTAACTCTTATAAGCCTAAATGTCAAACTATTCCTTCAAAAGTTCAGAGACAGCTATATCAGAGACGTATTCTCACATTGACTCATACAAACAGAAAGGTAAAGGAAAGTATACATTTCTTAGAAATCAATATTCTTTTGTAAGATATATATATTTCTTCAAAATAAATGTTGGCTTCCCATGAGAATTTAGCACTTCCTGCACACAGTGGTGGTGGATTTCACTCACAGCTTAGATCCGCTCACCGTTACAGAGGGCTCTTCAGAGAGCCAGAAATACACAGCAGATTACTAAAGATACATTTAAACCACAAGCTAACAAAGCAGCTAACACGTGAAGCCAAGATAGAGGTGCTGGTAGAAAAACACGTGATAGTGGCGTGAGTCACATGACCATGTCAGGAGGATATAATCAAACAACCTACTGTAACTGGTCGATAGCTTGTGTTCATTTAAAATTAGCTTGGAAGTTTCAATGAATGTGTAAAACTCATGAGTGAATGAGTGATGCAGTATATAGATAATGACTAGGATACTTCATGTGGAATAATAAGTGGGTGTAATATAGTATATATGTAGTAATGTGTTGAGCCTTCATGCTGAGAAACCACTCAACCGAAAGCACTTTTTGGCCTCCGTTCCAATAATATACTGATCCTACACCATAGAGCACCATCTGCTCGGTGGAACTCAACACACAGTCTTGTGATGGTGACAACACACAGCAGTAACACCACAAAACCAGTCCCCACACCTCAGGAGATAAGCAGGCCAAAAGTGTTTGGTTTCCATGTCGTCGTTAGGCAAGCTAAGACAATGAAGGGGCACACACTCAAATACACAAATGCACACAAGCACACATTTGCCTGTGCATTTACATATTTTCATACAAGCATGCGTCTGATTTAAGAATAAAAGAAATACTGTCTATCGGATGAAAGTTGTGCATTCTGTATAAAAAGAAAAGCACACACGCAAGCACACGCATATACTGCACACACAAATGTACACGGTATTGAGTTTCAGAGTCAAGTGTCAATTGTTTGAAGTGCTCTTTGATGATGAGTCGTCCATTTAAACAACCTAATTTATCTTCACATTTCTGGCTGCCCTCTCCACTAAAGAAAGCTTGATAGTAATGAGACCGGCATTTTAAAATGCAGCATAATTGACCACATCCATTCATTCAGTGGTCAAACATGTGCAAATGTCATTACAGTGTCCATATGGGGAGAACTAATGTACTTAGTACAACTAATAACATGCAATCCTCATTTCAGAGTACTTTGCTAGATGCTTGTGGGAAAAACGCACAGCTGAAAACTCTGCCGCTCCTGATGGTATCTCTACTGTGACCTATTTCAATGAAACATCTAGAGGATGTTTGCGTTCTATTTATATATGACAGAATGCATAAATTACTGGTAGGTGCAGTGTGTTGAAAGCACAGCAAGCTGTGGGGCTTAGGAAAACTGCAACAATAACAAGGTTTCTTACCTCTCCTAAATGGGGAGTAGGATTGAATCCACACAGATTGCACACTGTCTTCTTGCACTCGGTGCAGAGGCTGAAGTTGGGCGTGTCCGATGGTCCGATGTTCAGCTCCACATTACAAAGAGGGCAGCTTTCCTTGGTCGTTGAGGCTGGGGCAGGTGCAGGGGCAGGTTTGGCCGGTGGGGCCTTGTCTTCCTGCTCCACAGAAATGGTTCTGGGGGGTTTCTTGGATTTGGCAGGTGGGGTGTCAGGAGCAGAGTCCGAATCAGGGGGAGATCCAGGTGCAGAGAAGGGGGAGTCAGGAGGGGAACCTGCTCCGGAGTCAGCAGGGGAGTCTGGCGGCGACCCAGGGGGAGAATCTGCTGCCTTTTCGTCCTCTCCAGTGACAAGATTTGTTGCTGAGCTCAAGAGTGACGATCCGAAGCTGAACATCTGAGAAGCAGCAGCGGGAGGTTTTGCGGATTCTGTCAACCCTCCAAAACCTCCAAATAACTTCCCGGTCACCGACTCCTCCTGTTTTGGCGGAGCCTGTGCTTGAGGCTTCGATGTTTCCATTAAACCACCAAAACCGCCAAACAGTTTCCCTGTAACAGACTCGGCAGCTTGTGAAGCAGCCGCAGGAGGTTTAGCCGCATCTGTCAGGCCTCCCAAACTGATACCTCCTAAACCCCCAAAGAAGCTGGACTCCTGTTTGGCCTTAGCAGGAGACTGCTGGGGAGTGGACTTCTGCTGAATGGGACGACCTGTCTTGGGGTCAATTTTGGGGGATCCTACTGAGGAGCCTGGTGAAACTGGTCCAGGAGAGGTAGGACCCGGGGATTTCTGTCTAGGCGTGGTTGGTGGCGTTAACCCTGGGTCGGTGGTACTCTGCTGCTTTATCAGCAGCTTGCCAGGCTTGCCAGGTGCTTGTCGCTGGGGCGAGGGTGGGGCCGAGCCTTGTTTGGGCTTCGTCATGCCAGGGGGATCCATACCTCCCATCGCTCGCTGCATCTGGCAGTTCAGACACAGCCACTCTTTACCCTGTGCAGGAAACAAAAGATGGGTTAGATTTGCCTTGAACAGATTTCCACACTGTTGTGAGCACAGACACCAATGGCATGTGTTATTACAGAATATACACAGGCAGGCATAACCAATTAAACCCCTAAAATAACCATTTTCTTTTTGTTTAGTGTAACATACAGACAAATTCAGAGACATGTCCATTAATTAGTATTTCAAATGATGCTGAATCCTGTTTTCTCCAGTCAAATTGCTTCTTCATAGCATGACAGAATTCAAATCCGGCAACAGCCACATTAATACTAATCAGTCACTGGATATTTAATTTCAGACAATACGAATATTTTTTGTAAATTTTACAAATAAAATGTTTGTTTTAATTAAATTAGAAGAAAAATATGCTGTTTCTACACAAACTGTTTCAGTTCAGCAGCAACAAAGCCTGTAAACCCGGTGACAGTTAGCACAAAGGCAACTACTATTCATGTATCAATGTCTTTTATTCATCCCCTTTATCAGAGGTACTGTATATGTTTAGACCATGATAAACAGTTGTATTTCATTGTCTTTGTCATGACCACACACAGTATGTCTCACATCTGTTTCTACCATGGTCTTTGCTTAGTGTTAGGATAAGGCCTTGGTTTCCAGTGTTTAAAAGAGTCAATGTTGACAGTTTGATCGCTATCTACGTCAGAACAATGTGTGTATTTTTGTGTGTGATGGTACTTATTGCATATAATGTAAACAGAGATGAGGTCAATTCAACCAACCTAAAACATACACTACAGTACAGTATACCATTACCGCAAACAGCATTAAACTGGTAGAGGCCTTATTCAGGATTCAAAATCAAAGGAAACCCACTTCCTGCATTGATTAATCTGCTGAAGAATTGACCCCAACTACATAGTAACAAATCCCATGGAGACGCTCAAGCAGAATGAACCAGTCATTTTGGTATGCTGTAATCATGGCCCACCAGCGTTTACAGTCCATGTGTGACTGAGTGTCCTCACTGGCTGGCACAGTATCTTCCTGTGGCCATGACATGAGTCACCTTGATCAACATTCCCTGGGTCCATATGGTCCCTCTGTTCCTCAAATTGTGTGCCACTCTTATGAGATGCATTTCCTCTGCCAGGCTCAGAGAATAGCAATATGCTGCTACAGTTGGATTCAACAATACTGTAAAAATGTGTACCCTAACAAATGATTTGGTCTAATTCTGCATGCTTATTGCTTTATCCAACTACTGGAACATACTATCCTACATTTCCCTTGTTTCAAATTCAATTTCACCATTTGACAATTTCCTCAACAGAGTGGATGATGTTGATTCAACTAAAAACTACATATGAAGTCTGAATAATAGAGTAAATGAGCTTTTAGGATGTTTTTGCAGTGTAATATGGACAGAGAACATCATGGACATCATTTTATATTTCACACACAACTTAATCATGTGTGACCTTTCACACCCTCTGCCCTCAATGACATGGACTGTCTTGTGTATGATTATTAGATACATGCCAGTCTGGAATTTTGTAAATTTGTAATTTGGGAAACTGACATCGATGTAACACATAACATGATATTTCTGAAGTCACAGTTAGAATAAACTTACAAAAACAAAATGAAAGAAAAAAGGAAGTAATCGCTCTCTTACCGCTGAGTCTGGGGGGCTGAACCCACAAAGGCTGCAGACCTGGTTTTTACACTCAGTGCAGTTATTGTAATTAGGAGGGTCCTTAGATCCGGTGTTCAGCTGGGTGGTCTTACACAGTGGACAGAGTCCACCTCCAGTCTTTCCAGGCCCCTGCTGACCAGGAGGGCCTCCGCTCTTAGCTGGCTCCCCAGGATGAGCCCTGGGGCCAGGTGGTCCTTGCTGCTTGGGTCCAGGCTTCCCAAGTCCTTGTTGTGGGGGGCCACCTTTTTGTGGGGGAGGACCTCCTTGTTTGACACCTGGACCTGGTGGACCTTGACCTGGTTTGGGGGCCTGCCCAGGGGGTCCTTGGCCTAGTGGTCCCTGACCTTGCCTGGGGGCCTGCCCAGGGGGTCCTTGACCAGGAGGACCCTGGCCTGATTTGGGGGCCTGCCCAGGGGGTCCTTGGCCAGGAGGACCCTGGCCTGATTTGGGACCCTGCCCTGGTGGACCCTGACCTTGCCTGGGTCCCTGCCCAGGGGGTCCTTGCCCTGGCCTTGGCCCCTGCCCAGGGGGGCCCTGACCCTGTCTTTGGGGTCCTCCCTGTTGTGGTCCCCTTGGCCCTGGCCCTTGCTGAGGGCCCTTCCCTGGTGACTTTCCTCCCTGCTTGGACTCAGGTGCTGCAGGTGCATCTCCCTCCTCCTCATCCCCAAACAGTCCAAACTTGGGCATGTTGACATTGTCGCCCATTGAGGATATGGAGGAGGAGACAGAGGAAGTCATAGATGACACGGCACTGAGGGGGTTGGCCCCGCTGAGGAAGCTGGAGCCAAACATGCCGGATGACTTGGTCTCAGGGTCTTTTGGCTCCTGCCGGAATCTGGATTCAAAAAGGCTGAGGGATGAGGGACTGCGGCCCGGTATGGGCTTACCAGATGGACCCTGGTTGAAGGCGTCTACAGTTCGGCTCTTACTTAGACCTGTTGGGCCCCTGGAGGCCCCTATCTGCTGGGTTCGCTGGGCATCAGATTCTGAAGGTCTGGAAACAAGAAAAAGAACACAGAGATAGTTTTTGTCAGCTGTCGTAATTGCTATTGTGAGAAAACCTTTTAAGCCAAGACCACACCAACTCACAAATGAATCAGAGTCAAAATAAAAACAACAGACCTGACTGTGAACTAGACTTTAAAATCAATATAGCTCTGAAATATCCTTCAGCTCCTTATCTGTTAAGTTGCAATGGTAATTTGTTTGGTGACATTCAGCTGAAATGAAAACCACAAACACCGATTTAAAGACTCAGATCAAACACAGTCAGTCATGCTTGCCAGAAACAATACTACTCATAGGCTGACATTTACAAAGTCAACCACAGCAACATCAAATTTGTTCAGTACCTTTACGTAATGTGTCTTTTATGACTACCCATAAAGGATGTTACAGGAAACACAGACTGCAAACTAGTGGTAAAAGAAAATGATTTCTCTTTCTTTTTAAGTCTATTTATGTTGCAACATTCTGAAAAATGGCAATCATCCACTTTGTTTTTATTTGTCTACCTACAGTGTTATTAATGCTTTCAACCCATTTGCCATTTTTCATCTCAAACAGTATTGCTCATGATATTAGCTAACTCCACTGCCTCCACTGTAGCATCACTGTGCTAATAATAAAAGTTAAGATCATGGCGCTAGCTCTCAGGCCCTTTCAACACATCAGTGAACACAAAATGTGTAGCTAGCAGCCCCGAGGTAAAGCTGACAGGAGAGTGAATACCACTGAATGACACAGAGTGTAGATCATTGAGATAGAGAGGGAAATGTGCGGCTCCATGGGGGTAAGCTGACACGTCTTTGTTAGCTCAGACAGAGGCAACATACACAACCCACACACACTGCCAGGCACAAGAATGAGAGTCAACAGGACCCTTAGAGAAATGCATCAATGGACTGATTGGATATTGTTTTGTTATTGTACGATGATGCGTGTATGCAACATATAGAGCACTACTGATTCTTGCTGTTGGTTGAAAGTCCCTGATGCTTCTGCAATTATGCCTGAGACAAATTACCTTCCCAGGCAGTAAAGTTGAATGCTGTAATGAATACTGATTCATTTTTACAATGAGCAACTAGGAACACATGACTTTACAGAGGAAGAACCCAGCAAACATTAAAAGCGGTGGTGTTGCGAAGATCCTCTGCAGAGTGGATTTCAGCACCACGGACAGCGACCAGACTCATTCACACTGACGCCTCAACAGCAGAATATGAAATTCGACTTTTAAATAAAACAATCAGAAAGCAGCAGGAGGGATGTCTACGAGTGATGACATTAACGCTGCTGTTCTATTTATAGTCCTATTAATATTGATGCACCCCCCACCCCATCTCTAGCTCTGATATAAATAACAATTCTTCCCCCAGTTGGAGCCAATTAGCAGCACCGCACATCATCCCATTCAATTTGATATCGAGGAATCTTTCACGATTATATTAATAAAATTCAAAATCTGAAATATAATATTGTAATAATGGAGCTGGCAGCAGATTGTTTTCACTAGCAGCTTTCTACCACCCCCTCCACAATAAAGCATTACCCCCCCCCCCAAGCCGATTAACAACCAATTTAGCGAAATTCTGGAGGAGGTATTTCTAACCGATGATATTAGAAAGAGGATGCACGGCTGATAAGGGTGGTGGATTTGTTTTACTGGGTGTTAAGGCGTCGTTCTGATGAGGGGGAAAAAAACACTGGGCACGACTGATTTTCTTACCCAGCAGGCATTTCGAAAATTTCGCACAAATATTGGAGGTGTGTCCCTCACTCTGTGAGTAACCGCGGACACTGACACAAACAACGGACCGATTCAGACTCATTTTTTTTTTACACATATCATCTTTGAGAACCGTCGTTTGTAGTTAGGTGGTTAAGACAAGGATTTAAAATCCGTGGAAAAATAACGGATACACAACGTTCAAAGCGGCAGCCTATCAATAAAACGTGCCCAGCTAATATTAGAGTCAGCATGCATTTGATAGGGAAGACAGCAGTCTTTCTCAGTCATGCCAGATGTTGGTGATAATCCACTACAGAGGGCTCTAAGAACGGAATCATTTCTTGGTGCGGTTGGGAGGATTTCAAATGGGCGTGAACAGGCTCTCTGCCTCCTTCTTTCCAGATGATGTTGCACACAACCACAACACATCCACTCGTTCTGCTTTTACGTTTCATCATCTGGTTACTGTGGATTTTTTTTTTCTAAATGCATTTAAAAAAGCTGGTAAAAAGCCCTGCCTTCGTGCAGCTGCTGCGCCTCCGGGCTGCCTGCCTTGCGCCCTTGACATCGCCGCGGCGAGCTGCCTCCTCTGCTCCTCGCTGAGTTCACTCAGGTTGACCGGAGTCCCATCGGAGACCCGGACAAAGCCGCCCTTCCCGTCAGGTGCCAGCCCCTCCGGTAGCCCAGACGGCGGCCCATCGCCTCCTTCCAGGCTGGCTTCGTTCCCCATGATCGACCCCTCCCGTCCCCTGTATACGGATCAATGCGCGATCCGAGCTTCTTCGCGTTTTTATCTCCAAAGTGCGCGGCGAAGAGGGTGTTCCTCGGTGTGTCGAAGCATCTCAGATGATTTTTATTCACTGGTCACTTCCTTTCCCTGTCCTCTCTTTCCATTTCCCTCGTTTCTCCTTGTTTTTCTGTGTCGCGCATTTCTGCAGCTGCACACCAGTCACCACAGTTTTCCGTGAGGGGGTCTCCAGTTTACTCCTGCTCACTGCCACTGAAGGTGGTTTCCGGTATATTTTACAAAATAAAATCCCAATTAACTGGCATTAGTGTAGGTATTCACTTGTGTACATCCCACACCACATAATGCAGAGCCAGAAAATAAAAGGCCAATTAAAAATCTTAATCTTAATCTTCTTATACAGTAAACCTCACAAAGAACAGGTCAAACAGACTTTAGTCCTATAATAAACAAAGTAAGTCTGTTAGTTAGGCCTCACTTAAGAAATCTGGCACAATTTGTGGTTTTGCTCCACCACCCTAGGAGTTAATTAATTTTCACCCTCACCCACCACCCCCCTATTAAGGCTTTTATATTGAAGTCTAAATAATATCACTTCCGCTTTTCTTCATGTAACCTTGGTTATCTTAACGATTCTCCAGCAGCCTCTGCTCTCCTGCTCACCGCGCATGTTCCGCCTCTGACAGGTGATCAGAAGACATCAGCGGAGGAAAATGTGGTGTTAAAGGGGACTAACTCCACTAAATATGACTGGGGTGATTGTTTAAAAGAGTCGAGGATTAGTGGACCACAGAGGACAGGTGAGCCACTTGAAGCTTTTCTTTTAGTCCTTTATTCTGGTTTTTAGTTTAAAGTAGGTAAAACCAAAGGAAAGAGTTGTAAATCATGTTTATGGGTCAAGAATCAGGGGCATGGGTGAAAGGCATGTGGGCGTTCATATATATTGTATGAACACATAGACTTCTCCACATACAAAGGCTGTCAGTGCTTTTAACTATAACAAGTAACTGTCTGTGTGTCTGCACTGGCCATTCAGGTCAGAGCAACAACAAATATTAGATCAGTGTGAATCCAAAATGTCATAAATCTAATTTTAGGAGACATTGTTACCATAAAATATTCAAAAACATAAATAAGACGCCTGTGAAGGGTTCAAATGTGTCATGACAAGAATAATATCTCATATGCTTTGTTTTTTTTCCTCAGCTGGCAGTTGGAGGATGTGTCTTTCATATGCAATTCTTTATATTCCTAACGTGCAGCTGAAGGCTAAGGGAAAATCTGGTTGTCTGTAGCCAGATAAATCACTATGAATTCTTTATCTCCACTCCAATGGTGAAGAATTGATTGCTGGTTTTATCATGAAGAACACTGCAAGTGATCAAATGAGAGTAATAAAAAAAAAAGAAGCTTAATAATGAAAGAAGAGAACGGAGCACAGAGGCTGCAGTGTGTCTGACACATAGTAACATCATGCACTAATATAAATAATAATACGATTGCATTACATCAGCCCACAAAACAAACCTACAGTATATTTAGCCCCACTGTACGGAGAAGATGCACAACCAGCCACCATATTCAGCAAGTAGGATATTAGAACACGTCAGCTCTACTGTACGTCAAGCAGATGTGCTGCGATATGACAGCGAGTGTTCATTTGTTGTGTTGTCTGTGGAGCTCTGGGGCAGATGTGTTCTGGATGCACCCAGCTCAGAGCCCCCAGTACCTGGACAGGGATGGAGGGGAAGACCGGGTGACTAGATCCAGTACCAAGGGAAACAAAACCAAAGACCAGTACTGAGAAGCTTCTGAATAAAAGCATGGAGGATGTGACACTACAGATCATCATTTAAACCACATTTTAGATGTGATGACAGCTCCTGTAAGTGGGATGTTAGATACCAGTCCATCCCTTGCATATCTTTGCTGTTGGGACTGCATACGCCTACACAAAGTTTCATTTCCTGATTTTAGTTAAAAAAAATCATAGTGATGAAAATAGCAAAATAGAAATCATGACAGTAATGCACAAAAACTAAATGCTGGTTTGTTTTCTTATAAAGGAATAGTTCAGCATGTTGGGAAATACAATTATTTGCTGTTTTGCCAAGAGGTAAATGAAAGATTCAATACCACTCTCATGTCCAGTTGTGAAATATGAAGCTGGAGCTAGGGATGGTTAGCTTAGCTTAGCATAAAGACTGGATACAGCTAGCCTGGCTCTCTTCAACGGTAACAAAATCAATCTACAAATGCCTCTAAAGCTCACTAATTAGCATATTGTTTGTTTTTAATCCATACAAAAATAGAATGTGCTGGACTTTTTCTTGGCTATACCAGCAGGGACTTCAGGAAGTCTCTCTTCCAAAGAAATAGCCTGGCATATAACCAATGAAAACCTTCTTTAGTTATTTATAGCCTACATTCAACAAATGAGATATAACATGTTCATTAGTGAGCTTTACAGATGCTGCTCAGTATGAGAGGAACAGCAGATTCAGACATTAATGTATATGCTTGGCTGAGGAGACGATGGTGTGAAGTTGCCATCTGTGGGATTATGACTGAACACCTCAAAGTCAGCATCCCACCTAGACGTAACAATGCCATAGAGCCACAGAGCTGTAGTCAGCCCCAGATCTGAAAGATGACAAAATTAGCCTTGGAGGTAACCAGGTAAAACGATTTGCCTGGTCAAGAAATAGTGTGACATATAACCAACACATGTTGTTTTGCATGAACTAAACAAACAAAATTTAATGTTTGAATTAGTGAGCTTTAGAGGTGCTAGTAGGAAGAATTTTTATGTTTTGGCAGTGCCCAGCTAGCCCTTTCCCCGTTTCCAGTTTTTGCTAAGCTAACCTCCTCACTATAGCTTCATATCTAAGAGACAGACATGAGAGTGGTGTGAATCATCTAATCTAACACTTAGCAGGGAAGTAAATAAAAGTATTTCCCAAAATGTCAAACTATTCCTTTATCGCAGCAGCAGTGGGGGATTTGGTCATATGGTGAAGATGCTGTTGACCTTGGTGGGTGTTGCAGCCACAGGGTTCATCTCCCAGCCATTGCTCTTGCCTCACTGTAACCTTGACTGTTCCCTTTCATGCCTTTTTCCCAACCAACTTTTTCTACATATTCTTAATTATATTTTCTACTTCATATCCTTGGCTGTCCTATGTATAAAGATGCCTCTTTTTTTTTCTTTTTTTTCATAGATTTCTCTTTCCTTGCCTCGTCTCTTTCCCTTTCTCTGTCTCCTCCTCCTCACCTTAATGTATGTGTATGTGGAGGCAGAGGTAAGTTTTGCTTTCTTTCGTAAGTGATAAATGATGGTAGTATAGCGATTGCTCTGCTCCTCCCCTTCTTCCCACTGATCGCTGAGGCATGACCTGATTGTCTCTACGCTGTGAAGCGGAAGAAGAGAAGCCCGTACATGCATGCACTCTCACTCTCTCTCTCTCTGTATCTCACCCACATATATTCATATAAACACACTCACTAAAACATCCAGTCATGCAAAGCAAACGTATTCACCCAGACGGACAGGCAGACAGTCACACAAACGCACACAGGTGTAAATACACAACAGCAAACACAGGCCTGGGAACAAGTACTCTCTGAAGCATGTGCAAACCCAGCAAGTTAGACACACACACACACACGCACGCGCACACACACACACACACACACACACACACACACACACACTGAACCATTTATATCAGTTATTGAAATGTATCCAGTCATACGAGATGTATTCAGATCCTCTTTGTGATGAAGTATATGTAACAACACAGGAATCTAAAAATACTACCTCACAGGCAAAAGTCCTGCTGTAAAAATCCTACTTCACTAGAAGTACAGATATCTGCAAGATGTACTTGTTGTTGGCAACCTAGGGGTCATGCCCCCTCCAAAGGGTCACAAGATATTTCTGTGGGGTCATGAGATAATTAATGGGGCAGGAAAGGAGAAAAAACAATGTCCTGCTATAAAAATATTTATTCATTTTATGAACTTTGCTCTGAACTTTGCTTTTTTTGTGAAAATACTGAAGAATTTTACCTCTTTGGGCCTTTGATAAGATTTAAATGAGTTATTTAAATGAAACCTCTGAAAGGTTCAGAGGGGAAATCAGCTAAATAAAAAGTTAATTGGGGTTAGGGGTGGGGTTAAATGGGAATACTCAACTAAAATAGAAGTACCTTAAAATTATACTTAATTACTTTTACTTATTTTCCATCACTGAATTCATGTTTTTGATCAACTCTTCTCCTGGACATTTACAGTATGTGAGAGATATGCACTGTACAGCCTCACCAATGTAACTTGAGTCTGGTAACCAGATAACACACACAGTGCTGTGTTCATTAAATTTGAATACTCAGTTGGGGTATGAGTGCAGAGACGCTAACAAAGGCAATTTCTTTTGCTCTAGAGATCGGTGGCACTGCAAAAACTCAAGCCTCAAAGCACTAACAACAGCTTCCAAACACAACAAGTTGCAGGTTTACATCACAAGACGATGCACCAAAGACACCACTATAGATCTAAGACACCTGTGAGACTGTACATTTACCACCACAGCTCTTTTTCCCCTGTGGTATGGCTGTGTAAACAAACTACTAGAACCTGCCCTAGAGAGACTTAACTCCATAATCCCGTCCTCTTTCCAGAAAAAAAAAAAACAAAGAGCAAAGAGTTACATACCTTGAATTTAGTGGATTGTATGTGTGTCTGGTGATATCCTCAAACTCAGCGTGTGATGAGGTGCGCCTGCTCCTAAGTGACGGTGTCCTTGCAAGTGACGTTTCATTTCTGGTACATTAGGACGAGACTGAGCCTCTCTCATCCCTATTAGCAACCTGGCACGGGTCTAATTCCAACATCAACGCCAATTTCTCCTGACCAGCGAGATACCATCAACTAAAAATACCTTTAAAGTCACAGAGGCTCCCTTCCTTTCCTCACTCAATCTTACTATCAGGTAATCACACATGCATGCGCACACAGACTCACGGGTAGGTGTGCGCCTGCTGCCAACACACACACACACACAGTGACACAGACAAAGACACACTCATGCACAGACGTAAGACGTCCCTCTAATCCTCTTTTCTTCTGAGAGATAGGCCAATCACAAACTGCTCTGTGCTGTAAGCTGTTTTCTTGGACACACAGTGCATGAAGTCCTGCTGTAACTCTCTGCCATAGCTGAGGGTCAAGTTAACTCACTGGCAATCAACTGAAACAACAAATCAAACAAGCAGAAAAAAGGCTCCTGAATTAATTATTCATCCCGTGCCAAACTACATTTCACCCTCAGAATCTTTTTCTTTCCCTCACAGCAGCCTCAAACGCCTCTAAAATTGTACTGAGGAGCCATGACACGACCATCTGTTGAGCCCAGTAAACACAAACAAGGGAAGTGGATTTAACATTAACAGAAAACATATATGACTGCTCTGCATTATCTGAGAAATAGGCCATATTTCTTTCTCGCAGCATACAGAGTCCTTTTCCTCCCAGCCAAATTCTCTGCGAATAATGTTCCTCGCTCCCCGAAGACACACAAAGGCGTCTGATTCACAGACTCAACGCAGTGACGGAGTTACATAAATGCCTTTGTTTCATACGAATACACAGCAGCACAAATACAAAAGGTATGAGTATAAAGAGTCCAGAAGCCGCGTGTGTATGTTGAGCTGCTAAAAAGCTTGAATTGATATCTGTCTTTGAGATTTTATGATATGACAAATGTGTAAAATGCAACCAACATATGACAAAAACTAAATCATGATTTACATGCTTCAGTTGTTTCGAAGCTAAACAGTCACCTGTCCTCATCTTCAGCTCCATCATGGCTAAAGTGGATTTAAAAGGTGCACGGAGTCACTCAGGGATCCCAGTGGTCATCCTTATTTCTCCTTTCAGTCCGGATCGCTGCCAGGTCATCCTCACATTTTACTGATCACATATGTTTGGACAGTTAAAGAGAAATCTGAAATCAGTGTCTGTAGGGTTTATTTCCAGGAGGCTGTTATGGTGCTTGGGTGAAGGACGTGGGAAGGAAACTTCAAGTGGTACCAGGACTGTTAATAGGATTTGCTGATCATTGTCTGGAGGCCAATCTCCAAAGCCACTATTCCAGTGGCAGATTACTGTAACAGCAACATGACCTCCTTGCCAGTGAAAGGTGCAAGGTCAACACTGGGGATAAAACCACAATACTGGTAAAAAAAAAAAAAAAAAAAAAGATTAAAAAAACTGAATGTGTTCTTGGCATTCATTTTGTTATGTTTTTGCACTGCGCTTCCCAGAGATCACTCAGATGGTGTGACAGTCCTCTGATGTTTTGTTCTTTGGAAGTTTGAATTCCTGTGAGAATGCCACTCATTTTTTTGTCCATCCAATGGAGGCTGCTCAGGCTAATTAACAAGTTTTTTTTAATGGTGCATTCCCCACAAGCTGCTGTCAGCATAGCTGCCTGTCAACACACCCCTGGAAAACCCAAAACTGCGGTTTTGAAAACGACAGAAAGCCTTTGTGAATTGGCAATGTAAATTTACGGATTATAACCTTAAAGGGGCAGAAATACACTTGGAATTACATGTACTGACTTTCTTGCCAAGATCACATTCTCGTGTCTGTATGTTGAATAATGCAGAGTTGAAACAGGGGGTAACAGCTGGCTTGGCTGTGTCCCAGGTTAACAAAATGTGCCTTTTAGCACTTCTAAAATATAGCAACTAAAACATTGTATATTTTATGCATCACCATTTCTCACAAGGCGCAACAACCTCCTGAACATAACCCCTATTAAAACCATTTCACTGTTTTAACTGTTGCTGCAGCTGGATTTTACAGTGTTAAAGTTTGTAGTGGAGACTCCAAGAACCCTCTGCTCCAAGAAGTTATATAGAGTTTTTATGGATTAAACAAAAATACTTTTAGTGAGCTGTAGAGGAGCCGGGGAGTGGATTTTGAGCCAGGCTAGCTGTTTCCCTCATTTACATTTGTGCTAAGCTAAATCTAACTGATCTTCTCATTGAACACTTGCCGAGGAAGCAAATTAGCATATTTAGCGAAATGTAATACAATTTCTTTAATGTTAAATCAATGAAAATAATATTATTCTTTAATCATGAAAAATTCTTGTTGAACAGAAACTCAACATTGTATGTTGCCTTCACAAACATGGCTCACCACTATAATGGATTTGTTTTTTGTCCTCCTCATCCCCCACTCTCACTCCAAACACCACTTGCATTTCTCTTCATGAGTTGACAGCAGCTGACATCTTAACTGATGCTGCTCCAGAGTCTGAGGGGCTGATTCATCAGTAATGGAAGAGGATTGGGAGTAGTCCTTTAGACAGAGAAAAAAATCCCACTCATTTTAGAAAGAAAGGGAGGAAAGATAATGTCAAACTAATGTGGGTTTCAGTGCCAATCAAGTCATACACACCCCCGCAGTTCATGAATCATTAACAGCACACACACCTGTTGTCAGGGTAATGCGTCACAGCTGGTGACATCATCACTTTGCAGCGAGGGGGTAAGTCCCTCGTGTTTAGCTTGGCTGAACATAGATGAGTCACACTGAAGGCAAATTCAAATGTGCATCTACATACAAATACACACAGATATCATTTTATGGAGCCAACAATATTGTGGGGTTAAAACAATCCAAAGCCAAATATCTCTACAAGCCTTAGGGAAATTTCTTTTTTCTCTGGCTTGTCTGTTGTTTGGACCAGAAGGCTTTAGAAGTCCCTGTTGATTTACCGAATCCTTGAGCGTCCCACCGTGAATCACTATTCTCTCCAGAGATGGACAGGAATAGGTCATTGATCACCTCATCAATCCCAAGCAATCAGTGAATGGAGCATGGATGAGGTCAAACTGGTGTGAGAGTCTGTTCATATCTCTCCCTTCACACACGCCTGCCTGTGCAGCTGTTGTAAGGTGTCTCTGTTTATGACTCCCCATCCTTGTAGCTCAGTGTTGAGGAGGCGGGATCACCGCCATAAATCATGGCTTCTTAACAACAGACATGGAAACAGCACTCCCACAGGGCACGGCATATACAGTGAAACCCCAAGGAATATATGAGCAGAGAGTCAATGCTCGTGGTAAATATGGCTAAGAAGCTTTTAATTTAGTCCAAATAAATGTGTGTTGAAATATAATGCACCTGCCAATTATTTTCTTTATTAATCAGTTAATCATTTAGAATGTAAAGAAATAATCAAAATGCTAATCTCAAGCTCCTACAGCCCAATGTGAAGTCATCAGAATATTCAAAGGGAATGTTTGACAAGCAACTGAAATGATTAATCAGTTATCAAAATAGTTGCCATTTATATTTCTCTCAATCAACTTATGAATTAATCAACTAATCATCTAAGTAAAATCATTGAACTGTTATTATTAAATTAAAATATCACTTAAATTGAGTGAAATTAATTTAATTAAATCAGATTTACTCAATTAAATTAATAATAATCAATTTATTCAACCAACTTGAGTAAAATTAGTTCACTTGAATTTATGCAAATTAATTAAATTGAGTGAAAATTAATTTGATAAAATAGATTAAATAAAATTCTATGAATGACAAAAATTTGAAGAAAAAAATGACAATAAATAAATTCATTTATTTCTGTATTTCTATATTCATTTATTTATTTATTTATTTATTTATTTAGTCTGTTTAGTGGGATTCAGGCTTGATGGAAAATGTCATCTATCATCCAGGAGAGCTGCTCTGTGCCAGATGCCTTCCTGGTTGCCATGGTTTCTGCAGCAGCTGCCACTCACCTGCAGGGTTCCTAATTATGGGATCACATGGAGATTAGTGCAATGCACATTACAGTTCACTAGCACATCTACGAAGCCTGTATCTGTGTCATACAGTATGTGTCACTGCTTTTCACAGCAGTTCACACAACTGAACTGCAGGTGAATGAGTCAAACAGAGTTCAGAGCTTTACAGATGCTTTAACATCAGCCAGAGAGAGAGAGAGAGAGAGAGAGATGGGCAGGTGCTGATGAAGGGAAACAAGAGAAGCCTGCTGGCATGTTGTCCTGCTGTTGAACTAAATCTCTCCTTGCCCACAGACTTCGTTTCCCACAATCCCTTGGGTTTGCTCCTGGGCAAGAAGGAATGAGTCAGAGCTTCTGAATTCTGAAGAAGTTACTTTCAAGGGATGAGAAGATTCACACACACACACACACACACACACACACACACACACACACACACACACACACACACACACACACACACACACACAGCCTTAGCTTAAGGCAACATGAAAATATATTAGATATCAATGTCGCCCTTTTCATTCCACTGTCTTGTACCTCCCCAAGTACATTCAGCGCACACACATATACACACTCTGACATCTTGTAAAGAGGGAGATACAAATGTTGAACTGATGTCCTCTGATCAGGTATGAAATATGAACAGGCTTCTCCATTTAATATGCACTAAAATATTGATATCATTTAAATGCATAAGATTTGCAGAAATTGTCAAGTTAATTGTCAAGTATATTTAAAACACTGTCTTAACTCTTAATTAAATATAATAGATTTATGTTACACTGCAAATTGCATGTCCTTGTCACTGCAAAGGGATTTGAGAATTAAGACTAAAAAGTTTAAATTATGTCAATTTTACAAACAAAATTGATGAGAGCAGTGTTGAGTTATTCAGTTATCAAGACCTAATATTCTGAAACCCTAATAAGCTGCTGTGGTGTGTTAAAGCTGTTTCACCTTTTTCTCTAAATATTACAACTTTATTCTCAAAAGTCCAAATGTATGTTTCCTCCAAGAATAGCTCAAATACTATGTTATACATTTTAAAAGGAAAAGGGAAAAATCCAGTGAAAACATGAATAAATAATACATTTCAATCAATTTCATATGGAAGTAATAATTGTGATCGATAGAGTTTTAATGAATGTTGCTTATATCCTGCAGCAGCTGATGGCTGACTGTTGCTGAGATGAGTCTGCAAGAGGAGACAAAATGTTGCTCCAACAGAAACGTACTGTAGCTCTGAGCACACATGAAGAGGAGAGCACTTCAGACAGTGGAGAAGCTCGCCTCAAGCAAAGCACACAGTAATAAAACCCTCCAACATAATGGTAAAGACATCTGCTTTCTACAGCTGAGAATGTATTTTTAAGACTCAGACAGTCACCCACACACACATATATATGTGTAAACAGACACACAGGACATTCAAGGACAGTCGCCATGGTAACAGAACCAGCCATGAAGCAAGGACATGCTTTAAGAGGTAATTGTGTCTGACTGCGAAGGTAAGGCATTTCTGTGAACATATTGCGACATGTCTCGGTGTTACAGCCACTTGGACTCCACTTCAAGGCCTTGGACTGGGCTTTGTCAAGCAGGCTGCAAAGGCAGCAATACAACAGCACCCTCTGGTGGTTCATCATGAGAATCAACACATTCTCTGTAAACCACAATCTCTCTTTTTGTTTGAGTTTATAGCTTTTCTTTTCTAAACTGAAAAGATTTTGACATTGTCACATTAGGAAAAGCCCACATAGACAATGAAATCAACTATGGCTGAATTCTTTATAGCTGCTGCACTCAAACTAGAACAGAGTCATTGTGAATGTTATTAGTAACACCCATGCTTTTCATGCTATGACAAGTCAAAATGTCTTTCTGCATTGAAAAAAAAAACTGTTGTAAACTACCTTCAATATTTATTAACAGCAGCTGAGAGCTACAAGAACATTTGAACAGTTTCTTCTTAGTTTATTCTCAGGTGGGTGTAGTGTGAAGAGTTTTTTCACCCTAATTCCAGAGAGAAAAACAAAAATCTCACTTACCTCTAATTTGAAAATATCCATCTGTGGGATGTCTTCCTCCATCACAACACAACAAACATGAATGTAACCTCGCAGCACTATAAAAATTAATCACCTTCCAGCTTTCCAGAACACACCTTGTTCATGGCAGACTCGTTATAGCAGGAAAAGCACAGGTGAAACGAATTTTGTTAACGATGGCTCTTTTACATCAAGTCTCGCACTAAACTTTGACTGTGAGTGCACAATACTAGGAACCTGAAACATTAATTTTACAGTCACAAGTGTTTGTTTTTGTTTTGTTTTGCAGACTGTCTCACAGCCTCAGTGTGGCTGTGTTCTGCTATTGAACTAGCAAGGTAGAACAGAATGAGGCTGAGAACACCATGTGCAGGCAGTTTTGGAATGAAATGAGAACAAAGAAACTTTTTTTTTTGTAACGGAGATGTTTATTTAGACAACTGAATGCATGCCAGAAAGAACTGTGTTACAGCAGGGGTAACTTTCAGCTCTCTCGCTTTTCTAACTCTGAGGGAGAGACCCAAATTAGGGACACACCAAACTTTTTGAAGTGTTGGTACAGGACACTATCTGCTCTAATTTATTGCATTGACACATTACTCTTGTCATGTATTAAGGGGACAGGGAAGACAGGGGGTACCATTGTTGAATCGGAGATTAAGGAACTTGGATCTCAAACAGCTTTGGCCAGAGTATCATGAGTTGTTAATATCACTGTTTTGGCAAAAGGACAAAAATTAATTCACACCTTGGTTTAAGGGAACTTTACCTCTCACACAAAACACATAAAGACACGATAAAAAAGATGCACTTACTGTAGGTAGCATTCACATGCAGTATAACGTGTCTTCTCCTCAGACTAGATTTAACATTTTTCTCCACTATTTCTTACAGAGATTCACAGCTAAGGTTTTTCAGTTTGGGGAAATTATCTTACACATAATGGCTACTCGATGAATAAAAGACATGTTGGATGGATCTGGGAGAAAGGAAAACGTAATAAAATGATCCGTTATGAAAGGCAAAAGAGACAAAATTGTGCTTATCGTTGGTGGGATCTCTGTCAGAAATTTGGTTAATGACATAAACCCCTTTACTTAATTCACTTTCAAACCTTATATCCCCAAAAAGGGACTCCGTGATACAATTTCAGTCAGTTGGTCCATCAAAGTTTTCTTAGTTGCTGTTGCCATTGTTTCTCCAATATATTGATGAGCCAAAAATACCATAATATCAAAAATAAATGCAACCCTTTCACAAAACAATGAGCAATAAATAATAATCAAGTGGTGTTCTTGTACTGTATATGTACTGTATATACACAGAGAGTTAAGTTTGTTGTATATATGTACACAAAACAAGTGGCAGTCTATTTCAGACTGGGTTTTTAGTATAGTCTACAACTGGAATTTGTGCCCAGATCTATAAATCCCAGCAAAAGCAACAACATAATAACTTACACAGAATCCTCGGGAGCAGAAGGGATAATGCACAATCAGACTACGATGTTGCTTGTAATTTTTGCCCCCAAAAATAGAACCACTGGTTTGGAAAGGAAAGAAAATATAAAAGAAACATGTAACATTTTTTTTTAGGTAGGGTGTAAAAAAAAAAAAAAGAAAAAAAAGAAAAAAAAAAAGCCTCTAGAATTCCATAAAATAACTAGCTTATTAAAACATTGATTGACAACAACATGCACAATGCTTTCCCAGCTTCAGGTGGAGAGGGTTGCGATGAAGCACTTTCTCAGCATGACTTTGCAGTTTTTGCATGTACTAATGCTTCTGTTTGTTTTTAAACAACGAGTGGGCCACTGGTGCAAGCTGTGCACACCTGGAGGTGCAACCCTTTCCTGTTCCTCCTTTCAGTGTGCTGTTGTTTGTATTGACTTGAAAGACTAGACGGAAGGTTCTTTAGTCCTCCTTCAAAATAAGAGTTCTTTTTAATCTATTTCCATGTACACTATCTTGCAGTTCACATGCTCAGGTCAAAGAGGGCAGCAGGTTGCAATGAATTAATCATTTCTGCTTCCTTAAATGTCCGTGTATCTATTAATGTCTCCACAACTGTCCTGTCAGCATATTAAGTTCATCTGCTCACCAACGAACAACTCACTCAACGTTTTCATCCCAGTCTTATTTTAGTAGCTTATGTACAGGAGGTTGAAGTGTCTGCCAGGCAGTATCCCAGGCAACCTGCCATATCCTCACACATTTACAGTATGCTTTCCAGTTTGTCCGTCCTCTGTTCATCTTCACAGGTTATCTGCATTTGTGTATGAGTCTTTGAATGAGAGCTTTATTGTTGTTACATGTGTGCAGTTCATGTATTTCTACCTAAAAACTGTGTTTGATGTTTTTTTTCTCTTTTTTTGTTCTGGCTGTTGTTATGGAGAGGTCACTGAATCATACATTGGATACACAATCTATAGAATGCGTTTGTGTGTATACAGTATGTGTGGATGCATTTGGTTTGTGCTCGTGTGTGTACATCTGGTTGCATGTGTGCATCTCTGTGCTTCTTTTCAAACACTACGTGGAGGTCTTTGAAGCTCGTGGGTTCTCCTGTTACGTCCCTTCTTATTTTCCTGCATTCGTCTCCACTTGGCCGTGTGCTGGCCGCTCGCCCGAGATCCCCCCACGGCCTGAGAACCAGACAGGCTACCCTGCCCCCTCTGGCTGCTTTGTGTCTTCGGGTTGTTGTTGGGTGCCTGGCCACTCAACATACCTAGATTTGATTGACCCTTCTGGGTATTCTGGCCCCGTGCCGCCCCTTCCACTGTTGGAGCTCCAGCCTGAAGCCATGACCTGCTCTGTGGTGGACTGGCTTGCTGCTTCTGAGCATTGGGAGCCAAAGCTTTAGGCCGTAATGCAGAACCGCCAGTGCTGTCAGGTTTACCCTGACCATTGCCGTTGGGCGCCTTCACCCTCTTCTGTTTGCGCTCTTTCTTCCAAACTCGATCACAAAACTCCTCCACGCTGTTGAGGTCTGGGTGGTCCAAGAGAGACAGGAAATCTCTGTACCACAGCCTGTGCTTTGCAGAGTGACCTACACCGCCTCCTGTGCCAGGAATTCCAGGAAGGATGTCGCCCAGTCTCTGGGTGGGGATGACCTGGAGGTTGAGGCGCAGGAGTGGCTGAATAAAGCCGTGCTCAACAGCCTGGCAGTGGTAGATACCTGTGTCAGACTGAGTCAGACTGCGTATGAGCAGACCCTGGTCCGTGCGAAGCACTCTGTCATCTAACTTGATCTGAAAAAGACAGAGTGAAACACAACAAAATAAATAATGGTTGGAAAATTAGAAAAAGGGTAGAAGACATGTTGACCTTACGGACAAATGGGCATGTTCTGTGACTCTGGACCACAGTTTTTTGAACTTTTTGAACAATTCTACAACCCATCACTTCAAGGTACTTTGAGGTTTTGACCACTAGTAAAGCCATGGTGCAATGTTTCAACAAATGTGCACACAAACCAACAGAGGCAGTAAAGAAGAAGACTAGCAAGCTGGCAAAGATGGATGTAAACACTGAACGATTAAAAAAAATTCACAGGGCACCTTTAAGTTTACGTAGACCCGAGTCCACAAATGGTTGAGAAAAGGTTGAGTCTTGGATTGAGCCAAAGGTTCAGCTAAAACTCAGGCTATGTTCAGCACTGCATGAAAAACTGCAGCTATGTGATTTATTTGAATGGGACTACTGTGTTAACTTCCTGATAACTTGTGACAACTTTCTTTCCATATATTATTACAAACTGCTCTGCAGAGTTTTTGGTGTTGGATAAACTTTCAAACTCATGGATTCATTCTCAAACTGCTCTTTCTGGTTTGTATTTCTTCACCTCCCCTGTGCTTAACCAACACCCTCTGAACGCCCCGGTTAGACAAATATAGCCACATTAGAAACTTGAGCAAAAATACTCTTACATCATGGGGTCAAAAGTCAATCTTAACATCCACAGCCCAAGGTTTCCACCTTCTCTAGGTCATGAAGGTTAAAGGTCAATAGGGTCATAGGTTATAACATGATAACAGAGCAGGAAAGGCGTGGCCCCTGGCAGAGAGATGATGTTTTGTCTGCAGAAGTCTAATTAGTGTAAAATAGATACTATAGATACCACAGTCTAAATTGGGCTGTGTGAGTTGCGCCCTGCAATTTACACATTCTCTAACATGCTGCAAGTCAGGAATAACATAAGAAATGCACACACACCTCATGCTTTCGATCGTCGTTGGGCTTCTGCAGCTGCCAGTAGATGAGCGCCCTCTGAGACTTGGGGCTGCACTCTAGAAACATGCTGCTGTTCTCCACACCGAACACACTCCTGTCCTCCACGCTGCCGCTTAAGCCTTCCACGTCGTCTACTCAGACCGAAACACACAGAAAGAAGATTGAGACGTGTGTGAAAGAAGAGGGGAGAGTGCTGGTGTGTGTGTGTGTGTGTGAAGTCATTAAGGTACCATGATGCTGAAGGTCAGAGCACTGAGAGAGAGGGTCTCCGTTTCTGATGTCCTGTCGTCTGGTTCGCCTGGGAAGAAATGTTGCAATTAAATTTAAGTATACTGACAACACATGTTCTACAATATAGACCAGAAATGCACTGATCACATATTCTGTTCTCTGTACTGTTTAATTTCAACCACTAGGGGGCACTGTTACCCAACACTAGTCCACATTGAGCTTTACTCACATCTCAGGAATAGAAATGTGTATTTATTCAACCTTCACTCTACTGTTAAATCACATGCGTGAAAAAAAACTAAACCCTGGAAGAATGTAAGAAACATAAACCTGCCAAGCAATGAAACTGCGTGCCTCATTGCCTTCTGATGAGCCGTTTTTATGAAACACATACAATATTATTTTGCCCTTGAAAAGCCTCGCAAAAGCAGGCCCGCTCTTTGTCCTCTCGATGTGAAAGTCCACTATGTCATTCAGCTTTTTTATTTTTTTTATTTTATTTTTTTACTGCGGATGTGAGGAGTTTCCATAGCCTGGCCTCATTGACTAACTGCGACTGTGTCTCCCCTGTTCCTAGTTGTCATGGTTTAAAATGTCTGACGGATGCTGTAAAAAATCAAGCAGGAAGAGATGGGGTAAGCCAAAGGTGAGACGAGGGCTGGAAAGAAGGAAATAAAGTAGGTGGAGGGAAAATGTGGAACCATTATAGGTAGAAAAGAAACAGATGAAGTGAAATTCTGCGAACAACATATGGCTACTTTCATCCTCCCTTCCTCGCTTATATATACCACACATATTTAGATACTCATCTCTGTCTCTTTCTCACACATGTCTCTGTACATTCTCGTCTCTTTGGTTGTCTGAGCACGTGCGGGGATGGGTGTCTGGTTCCCTTTCTGGGAGAGGGAAAATATTTGTAGTGTAGAGCAGAGAGGAGCCGGTCCTGGCCTTAACCACGGGGTGTGCCACCTCGTCTGCAACCCTGCCAAGCTGGAGTATACCCGCTGGCCTACTTCTGCTAGTGTGAGAAGTTCTGGATGAATGAAATGCAGGGGTGTAGTGCTATGTGTGTGTTGTGTGTGTGTGTGTGTGTGTGTGTGTGTGTGTGTGTGTGTGTAAATGTGTGTGTGAGGGCTGTAGTGGTCAGCCTAATCCCGCTGGATTCAGCAGAGGGTAATTTGAGGGTGTGTATGTTCATACCTCCTGGCTGCGGGGTGAAGCGGTCAGACAGCTCCTGTTGGCTATAATTTAGTGTGTATGTGTGCTTGTGTAGGTGTATGTTCATGTATGTCTCTATATGTATGTGTGTGCATCTTTGCCATAAGGTGACAGGATCATAACTCAGAACAACTGTTACTGGCAGGAGTTGTAAGCCAGGTTGTTATACCTCTTGGAACCTTTTGCGTACTTAGCATGTGCGTATTTAATGACTGTATTTTGTGCCTGTGTATTATTCCTACTCCAGATTACTTCCACGTTTAGATGTTTTGGCATGTACCGTGCATTCGTGTACATTTTTTTGGACGGGATGCACTTGCTAATAGGCCAGTGGAGGTCTGAGGTTGGATTAACAAGGTTGCATGATGAAAAAGCCCTTGAGCAAAGTCTTTAAAGCCAGTTGCAACAGCAGAGTGCAGGTGTACTGATAAGTCCCAGGTGTGACTGCCTGTGACGGCATTAATACAAAGGCAGAATGTTGCTGAAAAGAGGCACACAGGCTTAGCTAACCCTGAATAAACCCAGATAAAGAGGTTACAGAACAGTGTTTAATGTGTGTCAGCTCCTACCTCTTGGCGGTAGGAAAGTATCTTGAGCATTCGGTGCCGTCCCAGGCGCAATAAGGGTCTCTGGCCAGGCAGCACTCAGCGCAAGCTTTCCCATACACCTCGCAACGGTGTAAAGACATCTGTGATACACCCAGTGACGAGCCAAGGTACAGCTGTTGCTGTGGGAGCCAAAGAAACAGCAAGGATTTAAAAACTGACTGGTCCTGTGTGGCTCAGTTAGAGAGGTTGTGAAAAGAAGGTGCTTGTGGGTTTGGTTCTCTGTAGGCACATTACATATCTTCGTTTTTGGTTATCAGCGTTTGCTTAAAGGCCCACAAGTTCACACTTTTTTGTTTCCCTTGGATTTGTTAGCCTTGTCAACAACTCTTGGAAGAATTATAACATGTGAAAACAGGTTTTTACCTGCTTGGTGGACAGCTCCATTGCAGTAATGGGGGTGGGCTCCTGTACAAAGCAAATACAGCCTGTTTAACACCACATCTATAGAGCTATGCTAGTTTTATAATGTAGCCACGATGTCAGCATCATAAATTGTTATTAACACTCAATTTTCAATGTCATACCCTGAAGACAGTCATCTCCTCCAGTACCACCTCTTCCAGGTCATGCCAGCTCTCTCTGGGGATTGTCACCACCTTCAGCACTGTTCCCATATCTGAAAGACCACAGACATACAGGGCGTGTATATACAAGCCTATTTTGATAACATATGAACATACAGTATGTGTTTGTTCAGTGAAAGGTTTGTTTGTGTTTAACTGGATTAGGAAATGAAATGAAATGCATGAAATAAAAGAAATTGTAATTTATCTGTGTTTATTTGAAAACATAATTATAGTTTCTGGTGAACTATCAAATCTTATCTTCTCTCTGTTTTTCCCTTCATATTTCAAGAGAACCTCATTAACTGTAAAGTATGGTGGCAACAGGAAACAACAACTTAACAAAATATGATCCAGATTAAAACTAAACGGACTATTTTTGACTAAAAATTGGTAAAAAAAAAAAAAAAAAAAAAAAATGCCAACAATCAATTTCAAATACTATGTAACTATGACTCATCTGAATCATTTCTTAGAAATGTTCTTCTAGAAAAGAAAAAAGCTTCTTGAGGACCAGCCTGGCATCAAAAATAAACGTTGAAACACAAAGCAAAAGGCAAACTGTAAGAAGTTGAGTACCTGTGCCGATGAACATGACATCATACTGTCCGTCCTCCGCCTCCACTCTGTCCACCACTAGCTGGGAGAACTGGTAGTCCACATCTGTCCTCACCATGATGGGACGCCCCCCTATCGGGTGCACCGGGTTGTACATGGCTGGGTGCCCCCTGGCAAAAGTGATGACATCATCTGGAAGGTCCTTGGTGGAATCGAAACCGCCAAATGTCTTACTGGGACACTGAGAATGACAGCAAAATGACAGACAGGTAAGGTTAAGCATTAATGTGAATCAGTGTTATGTGTATTTGGTGTCATGGAAATGTTCACTGGTTGTAAATGTACTGCTTTTGTGAACAACTGTTTATGTGTAAGCTCACCGTGCCGGGGCGAGGGTAGGGCACCCTCCCTTGGAAGGGCACCCACTGGTAGTTGGGTCCGTCTCTGTGGGCATAGGGACCCAGGAAAACTCGTCTGATGTCTGCCATGTTGTACATACACACCGCTGAGCCTTTAAAGATGTTACTGTGGAGGGAAAGAGAGAGAAATGGAGAAGGGGTGAGATACCAAAAGAAAAAGAGTTTAAGTACAAGAGAGGTTGGGAGGGAGGGAGGGAGAGGGCTGTGAAATAAAGAAGGATGACTGAGACAAACAAAGGGGATTTATAAATGATCGGTCACAAGACAGGGATTAGGAGCTTGTGAAATACTGAAGAAAGACAACAAAATGACCCTTCATCGCACAAAGACAGCGGGGAGCAAGGTTGTCATTACCTAAGTACAGGAATGACAGATTGGAACTCCTCTCTGATTGCTTCCAGCCTCTTGAGAACAGACAGGAATTTGGGCGCCGCACCAACAAAACAGGAGACCTGGTTGAGAGCATATTTGAAATCTCCTCCAGTATTTTTGCGAGTGCTTGCTCGAGCCAGATGGGTGGGTTTTTCTTTCACTAGCCAGACAAGGTCCAACGCAGGGCAAGGTCAATCAATCATGCAAAAATAAGGGAAATGATGTGGATTTTATTTCAATTCATGCTCCGTCCCGGGTCGTCCAAAAGACAGCTATTTGAGTTATGACTCATTTGAGGGGAGAATCTGGGTGTTCCACGTAAATAATCCAAGAAATATATTCCACAAGAGTTATTGAAATATTCATATGGAGATTAGGACAAAGTGAGATGGCTGTTTGCTCTGAGCAAAATCAAGAATAAAACCCCTGACTGTATGAGGAGATTTCATAGATTATAGATGTTCAAAACTAATCGCAACTTCAGTCATCCACTTTCCAAGTGTCACTTTTTACAGTTGGCAGATTTTCATTTGGACAGCAAATCTCTTGCATTCGCAGGAACCAAATGCTTCAGTAAGATTCGGGACATTCTTTGTCTTGCTGACTGCGATGGGAAGTTGTATCAGACTAATTAGGGATGTGGCTGGCATACACACAGCCGACAGTACTCACCAAAGCATGGAAGATGAATGGATTAGCATTTGAAAATGTTAATTACAGAGAAATTCAATTAACTCCGGGGGCAAAAAAAGAGACACTCCTATATCTGTGCTTATGAAGGAGGGTGAACATGTGTTTGTGCAGATACACACAGTTTGAGAGAGTGAGAGAGAGAGAGAGGCACACAAATTCGGTCAACCCCAGAAAAAAATGCACATGCATACACATGCACACACACACACACAAATAGGGGTACAATCAAACATTGATCTGTCAGTGGCAGCTTCTTTGTGCCTCATTAAGCAGTGATATTAAAAGCCGGTCCCTCTGAATCTCTGCTCTATTCATCTCTGAAAACCGACCACTTAGAAAACCAATTAAACCACTCTAATTCCTCAATGCCCTATAATTGAATTTTAAAGCATGCATGTGTGTGCGTGTTTGTGCGTGTGTGCGGGCGGGCACACGTGTGGGTATGTAGGTGTACGCCCACCACCCTGCACCGACCTCTTGTTCTGAATACATTCCAGAGAGCTGAAAAAAGGCCATACGGGCCTGCTGATGCGAGGCGCCCGTCACTATGCGTTAGCTTGCGCCGCCATTCTATTCAGCCTGTCTTATCATTAGCGGTGATTGATGGTGCTTGTCCTCCTTTCAAAGCGGTTTAGAGACACTACTGGACACAAAATACCCCCTCCTCCTTCCCAAATGCAAATTCATCATCATCATGATAAGTGCCACCATCTGTGCCATTTCAACTCACTTATCTGCCTTGGCCTGCGCCTTCACCTCTCCGCATGCTTCAATAGAGCCACACCCGGCCTCTGAAAACCCCATTCAATGCTGGGGCGGCGGCCAGGGGAGAGACGTGCGTTCCTGCTGAGTGAATATCGTGTTTCTCTCGCTCCCTCCTGCTCCATAATCTGATTTCCCTACAAGCCTCTGCCAGGGTTTCAATGAAAAAAAGAGGACAGGTAACGGGGGGAATGGGGAATCGGCTAAAAGCAATCTCCAACCTGAGTGGAGGCGAGGGGAGCCATATGAAGGAAAAGCAACCGTAAGACACCTGTAAGTGGATTATGGGACTGTCTGGGAATTTGGCAGGGGCCATGCTCGGTCGCTTGCATTTTGCTGTGTCATTTAGAATGGTAAGGAAATTACAGATAAAGGGATGGAACGAAAGATGTGAAAGGGAGGAATTCTTGAAAGGAAATATGAAGCGTGTGTGTTTTTCAAATACAGAGGAAATAACTTGTCCAGGGCGGTTGCCGGTTGAATATATATCAGCTCCTTCTAGTCTCCTAGCAACAAATCAACAAAACAAATATGATACTACGAGTGTCTGTCGAGCTACTTGAGTATATGAGCCCCTGTGCACACATTTAGGAAGGTCATTGTGAAAAGATCTGGATGGGATTGTACCTGGATGTGGTGAATACAGCGTAGATAACTGGATTCTTTGGGTCCTTGGAGCTCATGAGAAACACGTCCTCTGAAAATAAAAAAGAGGAGTGGGTGAAGGTGAAGCTTTTTGAAGAGGAGCCAAGTCCTTTCTCCGCACACAAATAAAGAACACACACTTACGTAGCTCATCAAAGTGTGTATCAATGCCGTTGACCCCTGGGACTGAACACATTAGCCGGGCCTTGAGGAAAGTGGTCCACTTGTTCACCAGACTCCTGTGACCTCCCATATCGTTCTGTAACATCATCACATTTGTGTAAGCTTTCACATGAATATATCTCTGTGAGAGAAAGTCTAAATACAAGAAATAAAGAGTATTTCCATTGCTTAAGAGTAAACTATGCAAAGCATTTTGTTGTGTGTGTGTTGTTACCTTACACAGTTGTCCAATCCTGGCGATGGTAGCCTTCCCAGTGTGCTCTCCATCCATTGCGTTCTCTTTGAAAAACAGGAAGATCTTGTCGTCTTCGGGGTTGTCACTCTCTGGGATCAGGTGTACGCCGACGAACCTGGGGTCTAGAGGAACAAATAAAACGAATAAAGCAGAATACAGCGAATCACACACACACTCATACACAAACGTAAATTTTACGATCCAACCTCTGTCCCAATGACAAGCCTTTCACCCCTGTTTTACACCTCCAAAACCAATCCCCCATGATATTCTCCAGTCACGGCTCAGTTATAACAGCCATTCACTTTACACCCTGGTGTTATAATATCTGACTTTACCCTAAGCGAGCGCTCCAAGTCCAAATCCCACATAACCCCCTTCTCTAGACCACATCCTCGCAAACACACATGGCTCTGATTGTCCCCAGTAACACATGAATAAATTTATCTCAACTTTAAGCGCGAGAGGAAATCAAAGCTAAACGGGCAGGCCGAGGCCTTGGGGCTGAGATATGTCTTGCCTGTAAGGGGCATAGGGACTGAGGAAAAGTGGCCGCAGTCACTGAGGCGTCGTCACGCGTAAAACGAGCCTGTGTCTGAAAGCTCAGGGGTTAGCTGGAGAGAAACAAGCAGTGCCATGTTACGCCTCCATGGCCGTTTAGGATATAGAGTAGCTGTGAAAAGGGAGAGTGTGGCCAAAGTGGGAAGCAGATTTATAAGCGCTGTGCGGGTGCGAGACCTCTGGCATGAATCATGTGTACCCCACACACGCTTCATACCTTCGTTGTGAATATGTTCCATTAAATCTGCGCATTAATAAATCCAACTGTGCATGCATTCACATACAAAAACAGGCTGCTGCCAGTACCACCAACCACTGAGGTCACACAATTCATTACATTTAATTTCCAACAAAAGGCCACTTTATTCAGAGGAGCTTTAATCCAACCTACATGAGAGTGAGAGGGCATTAAAAGGTGAAGAGATGTGTAAATAAAATGCATGAATTCAGGCTAGTAAAGCCATTTAACCCTGAATCCCTTTAGAATCATTCCCAAGTTTCTTTCTTGTTACATTTGAGTACCATGTAACCTTGTTGATAAAGGCTCAACAGAATATCCCCATCCCAGTAATCCATGCAATTACAATCCCCCCTTTGTGGAGAAGGAGTTGGATTTTGCAGAATGGATACAATCCCCGGCGTATTTGTTTGAACAAGGTGAAAGATCGATGGGGATTAACGTGGCAACAATGACTTCTCCCTTTTAAATCGCTCTTTATTAATATGTCACAGTAATCAGCACTGCAGAGGCCAGTGTTTGTGATTTTTGATGGTGGAGGGAGGGGGTGGGGTGGGATGGTTGAGGGAAACTGAGAGGAATTTGACTCCACTACAGGAAAACAGCTGAGAGCGGATTAGTTCTGTGGGAAAGAGGGGGAAAAGGATGGCACAGCTTGAGGGAAAGGTTCAAACTGACCTTTTGTGGCTCCCTAAGTCCTCCGCGGTGCCGAAAGATAGCCAGACAGACTGAACAGTCAATAACCAGCACTGCCACGCTAATCTTACTAGCGCAGGCAAATCCAGTGACTTTGTGAATGGGCTCTGATATCTGATGTCTGCACATGAATGGAAATGATTGGAGGCTTGAGGCTTGTGAGAGAATTTAATGCTTCAAAATCTGTTGAAAAGCTCACTGGCAGTCTTTCTCCAGAACTGGCCAATGACATAAGTTTACTTCCACCTTGCAGTGAATAGTTGAGGTATATTGTATGGAGGCCACAAGTGTCCAATTTTACTTTAATGGTTAACTTCCAGTGTTAGCTTGGAGATGCAAATGGCCTCTTAAAAAACCAGTAAAGACAGCATATTTGAGTAGAGTCCAGAGACAACACCCAGTCATATATTAATACCAAATGAAACATGAAACTAGATCGTACAAAACACAGATTAACCTTCACAGGAAAATTGAATTCTTCCAGAATAAAATCCATTTTTTTTTTTTTTTTTTTTACCATTCAGCCATCTTGAATCATGCTGTTCTGTTCTGATTGGATGATGATCTCCCAGGGTACGGAAAATAGCAAAGTCCCTTCCCATGAAATCAGCAGATGTGCCAGAGTACAGTTCTCCATCTGCCAGTGAGAAAGTACAGTTAGGAACAAATGACCAGTTCTGAATTGAATGCACATTTCCTGGAACCAATCGAGGCGGAGATCAAACCCACCGATCAGGAGCGAGGCCGAGAGCATTTTGGGGTCATAGGGGCTTTTCCCGCGGCCATTCTCGAAATGTGAGGCCAGTCGAAAGATGTTGTCCTGTGGTGGAATGGGTCAGAGTTCAACGTGAGGCCAGAGAAAGCCACATTAAGCCTGGCTAAAGGTACATTTATAGCCTGTGTTTCAAATTACAACATATTCTGATTATAGCGCACTACTTTTGGAACGGGATGCACCACAACTTCAGCTAGATATAAGCGATAAGATTTTGATTACAGAACAACAACAGAAACAAAAGGAAATAAAGTAGTGTCAAGCAGAAAAGGAAAAATCACCCTCACTCTTTAAATACATTTAAAAGAAAAGTAACAAAAGAAATATTTAACTCACTCCCTTTTCTTTAAATCAGTTACTGACAACATTGGTTTAAACTAAAGAGAACACATGCAGGGTCTTCTGTACTAAAAACCTGCATGGTGCAAACACTCAACCCCCTCCCCATTGTCGGGCTGCAGAGCCCATGCTGGTACATTGATTAACCTGCAGACCTTTATCAAGATGACTGATTAAACTTTTATGTCGGGGAGAGGTTGTTTCATTTCCGATGGCTGAAGTCCACCCATGTAGTGACCACTTTTTCACACAAAGGAAAACATCGATGAGAAGATAGTCAATGAAGGGGATGAATACTGCTATGCTTGACAGAAAGATTGTGTGTGTGTGTGTGTGTGTGTGTGTGTGTGTGTGTGTGTGTGTGTGTGAGGGATTATACTCAATACAGCTAGTGCAGTTGCAGTACGTACATTTTTTTTTAAAACAGAAACAATATTAGATTTTCCCTCTCATTAGTTTACACCAGCACTGGTGTCACATTTTATGACTTCTTAATGAATGCTCCATTGAAATCTAAATTACCTTTTGCATATATATAACTGATTAAAAACCCACAACATTTGGTTAACTAACATTAATGCACCAAATGTATTACCTCTGCCCTCTTGCCCATTTCCAGATAAGCACAGATGGGGTGGAAGGCTCCTGTGCCGCAGATGTACAGGTGGGTCTGGTTGTATGATTGAAGGACCCGGATGAAGTTAGAACACTCTTTCTGAAAAAGAAATGAGACAAGGACCATAAAAAAAAAACATATTTCTGGATAATTCTATACAGAGACAGCTGTTAAAGACATTTAAATACATTTGCGTGCAATACCTGTCCCTACCTGTCACAGTATATTACACAGCCTCGCAAAGCATATGAAACCTCTGTGAAAAAATGTGCATATGTTAGCAGGAGCCTCCACGCTGCCAATTCTTCCCTTCATATCGTAAAGTTTAAATTAAGTTTATCCTTTATTAAAATAAAACAGACACTTCTAATAGAGAAAAGCTCTGTTGTGATTCAACTGAAAGTGGAGACTAATAGAAAGCAGAGAATAATGGTGAATAGAGAAACGCTTTGTTGGAGTTCCGTTTAAAGCGGGGACTTTCCAGTTGGTTTGGAAACAACCGTATGAAACCGAGTCTCCTTCAAGGAAATCCCACCTGTAAGTCAAATCAGGCAAATCAACTCAGATATTTAATGATCCATATGTTTGAATTTACTGAGGTTATTTGGGTTGGCTCTCCAGCTCATGTTGATAGTCCCAGTGGTGTGAGACTGTTTATTAGAGTGCTAATCAAGGGGATTGGTTAATGTGGGAGGGTTATTAGCAGCCTGGAGGAGTTGATTTGGGCACATGTGTTTAAGAGATTAGGCTGGGGTTTGCCTAATTATAAATACATGCTGAATATCTACCTAGCAAATAAGTACACATTTGCTCAGGGATTTGGAAACGCAGCACACACATCGAATCACATGCAGACAGCCAAATTATCCTCCTTTCTTCCTCCCTTAAACACATGTATCTCTTCAGGCGTCTAAACCTCACGGACACTTCAGTTTGATGGTTTGATGATGTCCCTCAAATGAGACATAAATGGATACAAGCCTTCAGTTTGGAATGATGACATTTTACATTGCAGGACCAAATTAACTCTGGGATCAGACACTGAGAACCTTTTCCAAAAAACAGAATCTCCTGCTATTATTCAAAAAGGTAGAAACCCTTGTTTCAGCGCTGACTGTTTTTCCTCCACAGTCATCTGCTTTAAGAGAAATTTTGACATTCTGGGAAATACTTATTTACTCTCTTGCTGAGAACACACTGTGAAAATGAATACCACTCTCCTAACAGTAAGATCAATCTGGAGCTAGAGCCATTTTAGCTAGTTAGCTGAGGGTTTAATCCATTCAAAAAACAAAGTGTAAAAACGGCAATTTGTGGTTTCCTTGCTGGGCAAAGAAATTTTCCCACATACTGTAAAACCACAAATTGTCATGTTTCGCTTTGGATTTCATCCGATTAGATTCGTTTTCCCTCTTTCCAGCCTTTGTGCTAAGCTAAGTGACTGCTGGAAGTAGCTTTATATTACTGTACAGACACAAGATTGGTATCATTTTCTGAACTGAAGAAAGTCAATAAGCAGATTTTTTTTTCTTTCTGTCCAAATCTGAACTCAGTGTTGTTGTAATACACATTGTGTTTAGCATGTTAGCAGTTTCTATCTGACTGGGTTCATTGAAAAATTTAACACCTGTCACCTGTGTGTTTTATCATTAACCCTCAATCCCAACAAAGTTTGCACACGGTGCTATTGCTGAATTCACATAGGACTAAACCTGTATGATATCTGGTGGCTGACCTCAGCCCTGCACCTCTTTGTATCTATGTGACTGTGTAACTTAATGACTTTACCCCCTGTGTTTCCTACTGGGAGCACAGGTCCCACACCACATCATTCTCACGCCCTTATTATACGTATTTCACAAGCTCCTGTAGCCCCCCCCCCCCCCCCCCCCCCATGTCAGGTCTGTTTAGGATTTTACATGGCTGTCTTCAAGTTAGACTCATTAGCTATGTGGGAGGTTGGTTGTACCTAAACACTGACAGACGTCAGTTATGCAAGTCACTCAAACATGCCGCTCTGTCTTGCCCGCAGGTGAAAAATGGTTTCCCTGATCACAAACCATGTCATTATGTGAAAACCACAACACCCGCTGAGGATAAATGAGTCATTATTGGATAAAATTAATGACTCTCACTTCACTGGGTAGTGATGAGATGATGACTTTCCATGGGAGAAATGGGTAGACATATTTATATATGGGTTTGCATATATTTGGATGAGTTGAGTGAATTTTTGAGATTATGCTCTAATTGAATATGGAAAACACATCGGAAATGTAGGATAACTTTAGTCTTATTATTTTTCCTTTAATATCTGTAATAGCTGGAGGAATAATCAGAAATTACATCAGGCAGTTCTATGAAATTGTGAAGCTGCACTCCAATATCTGAACCCTTTGTTCACTGAATCAAATGCAACAAAACCTGGGCCATGTTACACACTCATCCTGCCAAGGAGAATGATACAGCCATCAGGCATTTTGGAGGGGGGCAGCTGTTACATTTGTTCTGCGGCTGTAAATTGTGGTTTGGAGAAATGCATCACTTTGGGAGCTCTGAATGCTTCAGTAATGTCCTAATCAAGGCCTCCTCGCGCTGCACTCCGTCTCTGCTCTCACCGCCTCATTTTCAAGGGTAAACATTTTCACAGCACGCGAATACCTCATCATTTTGTTTTGTGCGATTTTGCGCTGCCAGAGCACACAATCTTTTCTTTCCAGTGTGCGAGGGAGCGAGCGTGTGGTGTTGCTTGTGCGGCTGCGAGTTTGTGTTTGTGTGTGAAACCTAAAAATCTGGTGGCTGGTTTAGACCCTGGTGGAAACTCTGTGATTTAAATGGTCTATGTAATTCTGGATAATCCTAAAGCTCTGCAGCCACTGCTCTCGAGATGCATCCAGCCATGAAATTAAGATCAGATACTACACAGTGAGGGCCTATCCAAACAGCAACACAAAGATAACGCGCACTAACACCGTTGTGCACACAAACAAAGCTGGCGGCATATAATATGTGTTCAGCAAACTTGCGCAGAATTGCACATGTGAGCTAACACACCGTGCCAGATAACGGGAACTCAAACAATACACTCCCACATAAATATGCACACATGCGCACACTCTCGGGCACATACATAAACATACTCCCAACATTAAACTGTACATCACAGAAGCAAATAACCTTTGAGGTAATGCGTCACTGTGCCATTGAGACACTGTGTACACTTGACTGTGACTGAACATCTGTTGTACAGTGTTTCTGTGTGTTCAGTTGTGGGTGCCTGTGGGGGATGGGCTGTAGAGAGTACAGTGTGCCAGAGGTGAGATGGGACATGGCCAATATCACTTTTATCTGAGCTAATTTCCTACCTCTCTACATTGCTCGTGGGTGCTGGATCCAGACAGTTACTTCTATGCTGCATTGTTGTTTGCATATTTAATGTAGTCAGACAACCAAAACACAAATCCCAGAGAAATTTGAGGAATTACATGGAGGCACAAAGAACAGCCACACAAATTGGGCAACAACAGAGGCAGAAATTGTAGGGAGGGCTCAAATCATGATGCTATCATGAGTGTGGACTTACCCCAAGGTCTTTCCCTGCCCACTTGCATTCATCCCTCTTAGAGGGGGTGGCAGGCCATGCAATCTGTGCAAAAATGAGAAAAAACAAAGTCACACTGTGCTGGAGGTAGAGAAGAGAGATTCACATGTTGTTTCATGAAACAAGGAGGCAGTGAGTCAATGCAGTGAATCAGAAGAAAGAACGATTTGTGTAATTCCAGGAGAATGACTTCTGATTTGTCATGTTTTATACTCACAAGGCTTGGTTTACTCACTTCTGTGTTTCACAACTGCATCTACATATAATAAATAGGCCATGGCCTCTTGAACAATATAACAATGGACTGTAAAAAAAGTGGAGAAGATAAAGGCAAATGAAAATGAATAAAGACAGAGTTAAATAAAATGTACCATGTTTATGTGAAACATAAATATGCAGGGATATTACCCTTTGTATTGCACTTGTGCCAATATAGAAATTTATATTGTCTAAATATGGGTTCTGGTCCAAATTATGGGATTTAAGAAGTTAAACTCCTTTCAACAGTTCAAATCCTGAGCATATGGTTGTAGTTTTCACTTCAAATATGAAGAGAGAGCCGGCTTTTGATACTTTGTTTTGGAAGAGATAGGACTCATTGTCAAATAAATAATGGCTTTGTACTGTCCTTACGGCAAATCCATCTGTGGCCCCTCGTGTCACATGAATTATAAACACACATGGAGCATGAGTGTGCATGTGTGAGCAGTAATGAGTAAGGGAATGATTACATACTCAAAAATTGGGCGGGATTGAGCTCACTTTTTATTGCTGGTGGTCACACAAATGTGGGAAAAGCAATGTAAATGTATGCCCATGCATGTGTATGCATTATTATGTCCATACAATACACACACACAGACACACACATTCCTTATTCTTTTTTTAAACCTTATCTCCTCTCTAGATCAGCTGAGGTTTCCTCTCTTGGGAAGCTGCATTGCACATTTCAGGGTAATTACATTAGATTTGCTTAATCACTGCTTTTTGGCCTTTATCTTCTAATGATGCAAAGAGCGAAAAGGAAAAGAAAAAATACACATCCGAGCCAAGGGCAAAAAGATTTCAGAGAGACACTCTCCCTCTCTGCATTGACTATGTATTTTTCAGCACTTTAATTCCCCTGCTCAGCTCTATGCAGCCTGCAGGCAAGTCTGTGTCAGTCTTGTGTGTCTATGATAGCTGCCCGAATCAGATAAAGAGACTGTTAACCTAGTCCAGGTGGAGTAATGAAATTATGGACAGCCATGTCTGGACCGAGACAGAAGGGAGTGGAGAAAGACATAAGAGTAATGGACTCCAGAGGGAAGGGAGGGGAGGAGAGGGGAAGAGAAGAGAAGAGAAGAGAAGAGAAGAGAAGAGAAGAGAGAGAAGAGAAGAGAAATAACACCTTCCAACCTGCCTTGAGCTCTCACATAAACCCATAAAAAAAACACCCAACAACCAAAATAAAGTTGAGCATGTTTGAATCTCACCTGTTTGTGGTCTCTGTTGATGTTGACGAGGTCGAAGGAGAAGATGTGGTCCTCAGCTCCGACCAGTAGTCTCCCTCGCTCCTCGTCCAATAGGAAAGTGTCGTAGCTCGAACTGTTGGCTAAGCCATTGAAGGTGACGAGGTTACTGGACTCTAACATCTCTGAAAGAACATGAGAAGAAAGAGTTGATGTTGATGAATGAATGTATGGAAAAGATTGATAAACAAACAGATGCAGAGCAAAATGCAGCACAAAACATTTTATGTTAAGTCAGTCAACCACAAGTGTGGACTAAACACTCATCTTCCACCCCTTTTGACAGTAAACATGTCTCAGAGGCTTTGCATCTAATTGAATAAAAAAAAGAATCAATAATCAGTGATATGAGTGTAGAAAAATTTTGTTTGTCTTTGACTCAAAGAAAAACTATGAGTGCTCCTTCGGTCAGGATTCCCTGCTGTATGAAATGAGTTACTGGGTTTCTTTTTTCCATGCTTCTTTAATTGCTTTTCCACACACATTTGCACACACTTACATCCGGACACATGTCAGTCAGGTATAGCGTGAGACATTTAAAGTGAACACAGCATGTCCCAATCAGGGACACAGTTCAAACTGTTCAGCCGTGTGATTGGTTGAATAATTCATATGGAGTCAGGGCCAGGGGAGACACTGTGGGTAAGTAAGTATGTGTGGGTGTGTGTGGCATGTATCTGCAAATGGGTTATTATGTAAATTAAAATTAAAGAGTTTGTGACTGCACATGTACTTCTGTACCACGTTCCACTCAGGTGTATAAAGTCCTGAAGTATGTATACTAAAAATATACAGCCATGCTAAATGTAAACCAGCACAAGACTTTACATATGGGCTAAAGTCTAGCCAGACTGCTGAGAGTCAGTTAACGTTCAATCACCAAAGAGGAGCTCCATCGACTCATCGAATCAGCTGCACAAAGCAATAGTATCATATTAACAAAGAACAACACTCCCTTCCTCAAAGCAACTTAACCTGAGATTATGTGTCCTGTAAATGCTAATATGAACAGCTTTTGTGTCATGAAACCCCACATGCTACAATAAAACTAAATATTATTCATTTTTACAAGTTTGCCTAACCAGATTTACACAGCCATAGGTTCTTATAGTGTGTTCATGGTAATAATCTATTTACACTATTTTACAAAATTTTGTAAGAATAAACAAAAAATTAAGCTATGATCAAAATTAGTTTGTTGTAGTCCTAATTAAAGCACAAGACTCATGGTAAAGACACTTTATTAGCTACTTTTCCTTCCCTTCACAGTAATTACTAGATTTTTCTATTATGAAGAGTCCAAGCTAAGCAAATGCTTAAAACATCTATATCTTTAATTTTAATTAATTAATTTAATAAAGAATAAAACAATGTTGGCAAATTGAACAGCATCTCCCACAACGAAAATGTGCAGTATGTCAATCAGCAGTAGCCCATTTTTGCTCATACAGTGTGGGCTGCTCTAAATTATAATAATCATAATAACAGCAATAACATTTGATTTGCAATTAAATTACATTAAATTGAATTAATCCATTAAACATCTGCTCCTGGTTGGTCTATCGGACACGGAACATGTGCTCTGTATATTTGCACCACAGGTACAGTCTTGTGATACATCAGCCTCAGTCTGTCATCCATCATCATCAGTGTCATCACATAGCATGGACACACGCAGGCACACAATATAGAAACTAGCACAAGAACACACATATGCACACAAACTTGTACACACTATATACGTATGTACACACATACACACACACACACACACACACACACACACACACACACACGAGCGTGCAGTCCAGTGGATTGTGATCCCCCTGCTCTCCCCACAAAGCTCTGATTGACGGGCTGCTATAGGAGCCATCTGCGCCCACTCACAGTGTGTAAGATCTTGGACATCTGTGTCTACATAAAAGAAGGATCTGATGGAAGGGGAGATGGAGGAAGTGGTGTGTCAACCATCTCTGTGTATCGAGTACCGGCGGGGTGGATGAGGATTGCGAGAGGGAGTGGTCGTCACCTAATAAAGACGGTTGCAGCTCATCTGCGTCATTTGGATTTTGGTTTGAGGCTAAGGAAATGGAGTGGGTGGGTGTGGGCATGAATGGAGGTCTGTGGATGTGTGTCTATGTGAGAATTTGTACTGTACCACAGATGGGTTGAGCGTATGTGTGTGGGTTTCAGTGTGTGTAGGTATTTTTTATTTTTATTTTTTTTTTGCACTGGCCATTCCATGCAAACCAGCATCCTGGCATTCACATTTATACACACAAAAGAGAACCAGTGCGGCAGTACTCAGATTACGGTGACAAGAAATTAAATATTGAAGTTTAGAGGTTGTCTTCAGAGCAGTGTTGTGATCATGTGGTGGCCAATCAGATATATACCATTTCTTTGGTTTACCAATAAGACATGACATCGCAGGGTCAGTAAATGAGATAGGGGGAAATGGGATTTCCAGTCAACAGACTGCCAGAGGAAGTCTTCTTATGTTTCAACTGTGAAGCAATGGAAAAAAGAGAGGGATGTGGCAGAAAGCCAAGGGAGGCATAAAAATGGGAATGAAATGGAAAAATAAATAGTTTTAGGCCCTTGAAAGACCAGAGAAAATAAAAAGTGAAGAGCAGAATGGCAGATATTGAGGCACAAGGATAAACTGTCAATAGCAAATGAACAAACCAGAGGACAAATAATATCCTCTATCTTCTCCCTGTTTCCACTTAGGGGAGATTTTTCTCAACTCTTCACTGCCATCTTGGCTCTACATGAGACGACCTGTATCAGCTGAAAGCGAGACTCTGGAGCTGAGCGGGAGCCAGGACTGTGCTCCAAAATGGCAGCGTCCGAGGGCCGTCACGAAAGGTTTCCCCCAGATGGGCCAAAGTAAAAAAACACACACGCATATTTCAACACGTGGCGATCTCTGACAAAGACAAGGTGGCCTGCGCACACAAAAACACACAAAGAGGCTTTATCTGAGCTGGGATCTGCTGTGGTTTGGAGAATTGGAGGAACTGGGGCGTGAGCACCTAAGGACCTCCAACCTAAACACAGACACGCTCGTTTGGAACTGGGAGAGCGCACAGCACAGCTCATACAAAATATAGTAACCAGGCACAGGACAAGCACACACACACATTCAGTGAATATATACATAGAATTGAGTCCTCACACCAAGACATGGCAAGAACATTCACACGCACGCACACACACACGCACACACACACACACACACACACACGCACAAAACAGGTTCAACATGAATTCACTGTGCTCTACTTTTAAATGCGAACACCTACCACACCCTTTAACTGACATGCATATATTAATATTGACCTGAATGTTTACACTGCATTAATTCCCCCTGAACTCACACACACACAAACACACATACGAGGACACACACACACACACACACACACACACACACACACACACACACATACACACACACACACACACATACTTCTTCCCAGACTAAGTTGTAATCCAATAAGTATTTCTGCTTATGCAGCATGAACTTGTGGAACAGGGAGCGCACTCAGCAGCTTCCACCTCTAACACACTCCCTGGCCCCGGACCCTCACCACCCCCTCAATACAAACGCATACACAGACACACTCGAACGCACCGCCTCTAATGTATGTGTGTGCAGCATACACACGCCACGTGCCCCCTCCCCTCCTCACCACACACAGTCTGCTTACACTACGCCACTGGAACACGGAGACATTTAAACGCATATACTCATGTGTGCATATGCATTCCAGTCACTTCACACAGACACGGCTACACACACACACACACACAAACACACACACACACACACACACACACACACACACACACACACACACACACACTTTTCGGTCTCTGCTGCCCACCTCCATCCCACTTTCTCTTGTTACACACATCCCCTGTCTGCTCTCTTTCCCTCACACATTCTGTCTTTCACACATAACACATGCAGACACAGTGCCCTATGCAAACAGCCACAGACATACATGCAAACACACACGCACGCACGCACGCACACACACACACACACACACACAGATGCAAATATGTAGACACACCTGTGAACATGCAAGATTTTGCACAATCAGTGTCTTGGCCGCAATCTATTGTTAATACATGACTGAATAATGGAACTATGCTGTTTTATCATATCTTATTAAGCTTATCTACATATTTATACATGTACTAGACTCAAGTTCTATGTTTTCTTTTTCATATTCATTCCATGCACACACACTGTATATTCAAGGACGCCCCTTGAAACTGACAAATACAAGCAATTCATTCACATAAATTATCATTCGTCCCTCTGTTATACTCCATTATGGAAAATAACCTGGCTCTTGTCTTAAAAAGCCCCAGGAAAAAAAAAAAAAAAGACATTCAAAATTCAAGTGCAATTGTCTGTGGAGTACTCTTCACTCCCCCATTCTCCAAACAGGCAGGCGTTTTAGACGCCTACATGCCATGCAATAGCGGAATAATGAAACGGTATGAAAGAAAAGGCGACAGGGCATTAAATTATGTTTATCTGAACGTGTGTACGCGCGGCCGTGTGAGTGTGTGTTTGAGTGACATGAAACATAAAAGCCTGACAGAGGAAAACACTTGACTGAGATTCAACAGATGGGTAATATTCCATTAAAATAATGCAACACTTTTCAAGTGTTTCTCTTGTTCATATATACGGTGCATGTTCGACAAGAGAAGAGGAGTTTTCAGTATGTAAAAAGGCGCACAAATGACACATTTTACTTGTTCATTTCCTGCTCATTGACATCGTTCTTTTTCTTCTGCAGTTGGCAGAAGGTTTTTGTCTCAGACCCAGGACGTGTGTTTTTGTGGTTTGTCAGAGAGTGTGTGTACTACGAAAGAGCTACTCCTTTGACAGGCAGGAATAAAAAAATAAAAATAAAAAAAAACAGTCTGAAAATAAAATGGCAGCTCAAAAAGGAACCGGAGCAGAGAATTACACATGTTTATCTTTCAAATACAAGGCTAGTTCAAGCAAAGACACAGTGTACTGTAATATCTCCAGCGGTTCGGTTTGGCATGTCAGTGTCTACCTCCGAATGCTTTCTTTTTTCTCTGTGGGTGGTGCGGTGTACGTTTCGCTGTTCTCATGATGGCCTCGGCCACAAAACACAGGTGTCAGAAAAAAAAGCTGAGACGGCTGCCCCATGGAAATTTGCTGAGAGCTTTGCTTAACAAAGTGCTCAAATATAATCCTGAGCTCAAGGATATCCACACATGCCTCAAAAGTTCACCTCCCCTCTCTGTCTCTCTCCCTCCCTTTTCTCTCTCTTTCTAAGCACAGTAGCAGGTGTGGGTTGGTTTCCATGGTGACCATCTGTATAATACAACCTGGGCCATTGGATTTCTCATTCAGGTGCAGCTGAGTGACTGCACTGACAGGAAACGTGCTTCCTTACACGTAGTGCCATGAACTCCCCGATTAAGACGAGAGAACACAGAATGCGTGCATGAACAAAGTGTGTGTTGATTGCTCAATCATTACAACCACACTAAATATCTCAGAAGTTTACTATTGCAGAAAGAATGAGTGAGTTTCCTTTGAATCAGTCAAAATAGTTCAACTTAATTTTCTGTTTTTCAACCAAAGTGACTCATAGCCATAATTCATAGTCATTCACAGTCAAGTACTGTCTCCTATGGGACGATTTAATACCATATTATGTTCCGTGAATATGACTCAGGTTATTTTCAACCATAGGATATGTATCAGAGGGACTAACAAGGAAAACGTGACCACATCCCAAACCACACGGAATCTATATGGGTAGTCTAAGTATGTGTTGAATTTCACCATGCAGCACCATTCATCTCTCTCAACCCAAATGCTAGACTTCCTCGTCACCGCACGACATTCCTGTTCTCCCTCGAGAGAGAAAGACAGAGAAGCGAGGAGCGATGCAGAATTACAAGAGCAGAGAATACTAGAAGAGTTGACAGGAGAAGAAAAGCGGAGAAAGCAACATACTGAATGATAGACACAAAAAAACTCAAAATTCAGTAGTTAACTAAGGCAGAAACATGAGCACTGATTTTTTTTTTTTTTTTAAAAAGCACACATGCAACAAAAGTGGTTGAATATGGAACCATTTCATTAGTGTGTGTCTCCTCCTGTCATTGGATGGCTGGACCACAGAGAGCGGTTTTCCACCAGCACTGTGACCACAGACGGCAAGAGGCCTGGCCATGCCTGCCACAGAAAGCCCACTCACACACCACTAACTGCTCATGGTATAACCAGGCTGTTCAGTCGCTCTGGTTCATATTAATTTTTAAGGAAAACAAACAGAGACACAGACACACTTGCAAATATACACACTCACTTTTGCATGCAAATACAGCCACGAATGCAAAGTTGCTCGTGAGAACACACAAACACGCACTCACGAATCACAAAATCCCTCCTCGGCGAAGCTGTGCACAGAGAGGGAGATAGTGCTATATGCCGCGAGGCAGTTTGATGGATGGACGTTGAGAGGAACCAGGCTGTGGTTAGCGTGGTCATGTCTGGAGCCACTGCCTGTTAGTGCAGCCTGTCAGCTGCACGGTGGAGCTGAATGTCAGCTCTGCCATTTTATTAGAAATTAATGAGGCGAGGCTACAGATCTGAATGTGTCACGGGCAAACTTGTGACAGTAAACACGTTGATGCGACAGAGATACTGGAACACGAATCCACATGCGCAGATGCACATTTCAGCTCTGTACTGTATTATTTAAGGAACAAAATGAGGTTTCGTGTAATAAGTGAGTGGTGTCTGCATTTCATGAAACTCCCTCAAACTGGAAAATGATAATCAATAAAATCCCTAAGTACTGTGATTTCAATTTTCATTTCCCAATGTGGTGATGTGAAGTGTTTTCAAAACCTTCCTCATTATGTCTCCTGCTGCTTGTGTTATTTATGACAGGAAAAGAGAAATAACAAGTCTAAAGGGAAGAAAGTCTTAAATTACTGAGGTTTTAAGGGACTGTTTTTTTTTTAAGTTGACCTTGAAATGTGACATTAAAAACAACAGTGTGGTAAACTTGGATTAAAACCACTAACAGTGTCTATAATTATTATAAATCACTGAGCATCCTTAGTAACATCAAAAAATCATTTCACACTCTTCTTTCTCTGCTTCTTTCTGCCTCCTCTCTTTCTTTGTAAGCAAGTCTGTGTGTTGACTATCAGTCGTTCGGCCCGTCTTTCCGCGGAGATGTCCCCCTCATTTGTAACTCGACTCTGTTCAGATTGAATGGTGCGCCCTCTCTCCATCTGACTGACAAGACTTAGCAGGTGGCGGGACCCATTCATACCCTCGCTTCAGCAATCTGCACCACGCTGTAACCCAAGCCTACATCCCAAACACAGATGCAAAGACACTGGATATTTTTCCTGTGTGCATGTCCATACACTGCTTATGTACACACAGACAAAAATGTACACCGAACATGCACAATCGCTGTGTCGCTGTGCGCACACACATTAATCTTTGAGCAAACACACACTGCGCTGACACTATCTCCTGTTGCGGCCTATGAGCACACAACCAGCCTGTTTGAAGTCATCATTTTCCTTTAAATAGAATTTTCTAAAGCAAATAGGTTTGTAATAAAACAGCTTTTTGCAACAGAGCATTTTATGAACACTGGGGGAAACGCATCACATTCCAAAACACACACCGGCTTGAAAAGTAAACTAAAGACACATGAGAGTGAAAGGTCATAAAACTTACGAATTATACCTGCCTATTTTTCAGCATGCGGTAATGATAATACACTTTAATCACTCCTCTAACATCGCTGTGTTAGCTTAAATTACATATAATAAGACACAGTATGAGGCAATGCATGATAAGGAACAAAACAACCCTCCAGTTTTAGTATGCAAGTGTAAAACCATGACAAAAACAAGTGACAGATTTTCCACCGACTTGATAAATGGCTTTTTTGTTTTGCAAGTGCGGTTGTGTCATTGCACAATTATCTGTGGGGCAACCAGTGTCAGTGCAAACACACACTTATACACTTCATCATACCATCTTTCAGCTTGCGGACGAGGGTGGTGGGAGCTTACTAAACACTGCGGTCAGGTATGTGAGTCAGCGTAAGGAAATGGGGTATATTCGGATGTAACATGGGGGCATAGTTGAAAAGCAAGCCACTTCAAAACATTGGTTTATACTATTGGAATGTGGCTGTTTGGGAGCAAAGATGAGGGACATTCAGTGCGTGTGTGTGTGTGTGTGTGTGTGTGTGTGTGACAAATAGAGTTGAAAACAGGGATAGCCAAAAGATATGTATCAAATGAGCTGCAATCAAAGAGACAGGAAAAGGAAACAAGTAAAAAAGAAAATTGCAAAAACACACACACACACACACACTCAGCCTACTTGAAGATTGTACTTAGGGTCTGCGGTGTTGTGGTTCCATGAGAAGGGACTGAGCCACAGGAGAGGGAGGAGGGGGTAGCAAGAAAAGAACGATGAGAGAGATAAAAAGAGAGAAAGAGAGAGAGAGACACAGAGAGAGGGAGGCAGACATCTCCAAAGTTGGCGCGTTGGGAGAACACCTTATAATTATCTACATCCGCTCTGTCAGCCCCAGCCCACAGGATGGACAGCCACAACAGAGAGAAAGAGCGCGGCTCAGTCAGATGCTCATTCACATACAACAGACTGAATAGACCAAACACTCTTGATAAACCGGCACGCACGCAAACACCCACAAACATACTTACAACCGGTGCATATTTTCATAGGCAGGCACGCCCACACACAAACACACATGGACATGCTCACACAGACGAGGCTTATTATGGGGCTGCGTCCAGACTGCGTTGAGTGCGGTTCCACACCAAGTGTCTATTTTGAAGCGTTGCAAGCCAATTCCAGATTCCCCGTCTCTTTCTCAGTCTCTTGCTCTATCTTTCCACCTCAGTTCCGCCCTGTCAGCCAGCATGGGGCGGCCGCGGTGGCATTAAGAGGTCATACAGTAGGGCTCCATAATTAGCCCCAGAGCTGAGGGTAATTATCAGGTTGTTTAACGAGACCTTTTGGTTTTTAAAGTGCCGCTCGCTGGCTCCTTTTTAGGGATCACAATAGGGTCAGCTTTTGCAGTTCCACCGATCTGTCCCCTCCCCCCCCCCGAATTCACTGCATGCTGTATGTGCATCGATTGACCTTTAGGGGTCAGTGTTCCTCCTGATGGTTACCTACAGTATGGGAGAGAGCTGCACATGGATTGTGCTCAGGAATGCCATTGTGTACAGGTATGCATTGATCCATGGGAGTGTATCGTAGTTACATACAGTACATATGGATGCTGTATTGCAGTAGAGCCACAGCAGCACCGAATAGTCTCAGCTGTTAAAGATTACACACCTACAATCTAACACAACGATATACTTATGATAAAGCCTTGCTGGATATTCTAAGTGTTGACTCACTTTTACTACAAAATCCAGTTGCCATTTTAGTCCTTCCTTCCACTACACAACACTGAAGTCATATCAACATGTGCAATATCTCCGCTGAGCAAGATTATTTTAACTTGGACTTAAGTTTCACCTCATGTCGCCCTCTCCTTATGTTACTAGTGAAGGCGAGGAAAGTAAGAGCTATTTTAGTATCAAGGAGAGGAGAAAATCATTAACTCTTGTGATCATCGTTCTGTCCCCGTGAAGCCAGATCCTCTTTGCTGAACGTCTAACTGACCCCACTGGGAAATCATTTACCCTGCACTTGCTGCGCCAGCTGTCCCACGAGAGGTCATTTTATCTACCTGCCTCCATTGCTCAGACGTTCCGCCTCTCAAACTGCTCACTCTGCAGTCGCTTGGATGTCCTTTGCAGAGGGAGAAAATCACTCACTTCTGTCTGATGATCTGTCCCTGGAGATGTGTCATCAGCACTCATTTGAGGATGATTTCATGGGACCCTGCTCACATGCTCGGTGTTTATTTGACCGCCTCAAATCACAGGCCCTGCTTGTTCTTGAGACCGTCCCACTCCTGCGCCTCAGTCTCTCTTTCACTCTGTGCTTGTGTGATCGTTCCACTCAAAGGCCTAGCCCACACTTTGGCTCTACGCTTCTTTGACTGTCCTTCCCAGGAGGATTCCTCCTTGTCGTTTATTTGACTTAATTACTATGCTGGATTCATGGAGGGAGGGGGGAGGATGAGTGACACTTCACTTAACGACCAGCCTCCCTTCCTTATGCGTCGTCTACTGTATGTCTGCCAGTTTTTGCTTCATTAAAAGCAAATCTCCTCCCTTCCACCATCGCTTCCACCGTCCTCCCCTTCCTCCCTCCATCCACCACAGTGTGGGTGTTAACTGAGAAGCGTCCCCTGACAGGCATCAAGAGAGCCATCAAACACCTGTGGGCCTGAGACACAAGCGCAGACACTGGCAAGCGGTGACACACAAAGACGCCAGCACATGATACGCATTCATGCCGTTACACACCACGTTCACTCTCACAGTTCACATTGACATGTATGTATACACACACACACACACACACACACACACACACACACACACACACACACACACACACACAAAACGGTGCAAGCAAGCAGCAGTTTGCAATCACACGCAATTACAGAAACACCGATTCAACAACACAATAAAAAAAAAAACCAATTTGTGAGCTCATGCAGTCGTGCACGGGCACAAGCACAAAACCAGGTGTCTAATTATATGAGTGCATGCCAGACCTGACACTTTTTTTTTTTGTCTTGCTAAAGCACACACACACAAACTCACACACTGACACACCACTTACAGTCTAAGAGGAGGAAATCACAAGAGAGGGTGTTGAGTCCTCACACCAAGACGTGGCAAGAACATTCACACACACACACACACACACACACACACACACACACACACACACACCACACACACACACACACACACACACACACATAAACGATGAGGATTTGATGTACTTTTAGTAAAAATCATTGTACATCCTCAAAAGTACATCTATCATGACAGGCTACTCGCTCCCAGCAGACCCGCTCTCTCGGTTTGACGATACACATCCATCACTCGTGCAGTCAGTCAATACAGACTATGATGCTTGATGACATATCTCTTGTCTAGTATTGTTGTCAGCAACGCGTTCACTTGTCAGACTGAACAGCGGAGACGATCACAGAAAGGGGCAGGAGGGAACTATATTCACATTCTTTTCTTTTAACAGATGGCTGTGGAAAGAAGGGATGACATTTTCCTATCAGGCTCGGCTTCGTGTGAACTGACATGATGGAGCCCGGGGGATATACGGCCAGAGCCAGGTAACTTTAACGGTGATTCTTTCCAGATTTATTTTGTCCACATGGTAAATGCACGTCGTCACCCTTTAAAATCCTTTATCATGGAGGCAACCACACAAAACCATTGCCACTCGGAAACACTCGAAAAGTACAAAAAAAGTCACATGCATTTTGACTTCACTTCACAATAACCATACGCACTTGGAAACTGAAAGGGTGATAAAGGAAAATATACTATCCCAAAATTACAACTTGCAGTCCATCTAGAGAATAAAGCATGTCATATAGCAGGCCTCTAAACATAAGTTATAGCAAACGTCTTGGCTAAAGATAGAAAATGAATTAGAGTGACAAACATCATATTCACCCTTTTCAAGACTGAAATTTGATTTTCCCTAAACATGGACTGGAATTAACTGAGGAACCAAAGCTTTGGGTGACAGTCAAACACACAGGGGGGACTTTTAACCACACACTCATGTTTTCAGCTGCGAAATGACGGCAAATCAGCCGTGTTCATAAATTTTCAGAAGGCATGCTTTATGAGGGTAACGGGACTAAAATAAAGAATCGAGAGACCACACTCCCAGCTCTATACTTTCGGTCATGTTTTAGGACAAAGAACCACAATAGCCTCCCGCACTGACATTAAAAAGAAGAAGAAGAAGAAAAAAAAAACTTCCAAAAATATGCCAAAAATGTTGACAGTTATTTCTAGCCGAGATGAAAAGTCTGCTATTACAAAGAGCCTGATTTAGTGTAGGGTGTGAGAGAGGAGACGAGACAGAGAGAGAGAGAGAGAGAGAGAGGGAGAGAGAAAGAGGGAGGAGGAGAGAGACCGGCGCTCCGCAGTCTCCCCTCAAAATAACACAGAAGGAGAGAGAATAACATGTTTGCTGTATACGTCAAAAAACTTACACGTGCACGATATAAAAAGACACACAAAACGCCCTCTCATTCTGTACCGATACATTCTGCTGCGAATAGTTGATTTAATGCACAAGCAGTAAATCAACACGTATGTGTAGTTTTCCATTTAAACAAAACTAACTAACTAACATAACTCTTGGATCCTTTTAGGACACAGTAATGAGAAGTCAGGAAACCTGCGTGGCCGCTCAAGGAAACGCTCTGTGTCATGACCGAAGCAGAGTTTTTGGGACAGAAGCCATTTAAACAGAGGCTCTACTGCCTTTTCAGAGCACTTAACAGGGCTGTACAGTACTAGTAGAAGGGGACAGGACAAGGGGAAAACTGGTACAGGGGCCAATATATACATTTAAGTTCAGGCGAGAGCCCTTCCTCAGCATATGGAACCAATCTGACTATTTGTAAGGAGAATAGTGGATTCTGAAAGACGAACAGAGCGAGTTAGAGGGAAGGAGTGAGTTAATGGGAGACAGGAATACAGAAGCTTAAGCAGAGAGTTAGATGCTGACCAAGAGGGAGAAAGAGTGAATGAGACAAACACAGAGGCAGAAATAGATTCACAGAAATAGAGGAGGAGAAAGGGATACTCAACATAAAAAGAATGGATGAAAAGAAAAGCATGAAAGAGCCCCCACGGGCAAGAAAAATAGACCAGACGAGCTAGTCTACGTTAAAAGCACCAGCAACCACCATATATCCTGGAGTCAGGAGAGAACGGAGAATGGGCTTACCCTTGTATGACAGCTTTAGCCTGGGTACGTTGTGCTTGGGCTCAACTCCTCTCCCCAGCTGCACCGCCCCGCACAGCAGCACTACAATCCCAAACAGGTAATCCATGGTGCTGGAGTGCTGCTGGCTGGCCTCCAGACCAGGGGGCACTCACACCCCGACCAGTTCCCCCAAGATGAGTGTCTCCCACTGGGGTACGCAGAGCCTGGAGAGTCCCTCCACGCAAGCCCTGAAAGTGGAGGTTCCAAGGACGGGGGACCGGGGGTGGAAAAAAAAAAATCCTGGCTGTGCTCCCCAGCTCAGAGTGGAGACTGTGGGGGGACTTCTGTAGTGTGAAGTGGGTGGAGGGGTGCCGCTCACATGGCTCCCCGTGTGGAGGTCCAGGATATATAGTCCCTTGGCTTATCTGTCCTCCTCCAGGTGAAGGCTCGAATGGCTTGAATGAGATGACAGATAGAGTAAAGGTAAACCAGATCACTTATCCACAATAGGAAGGCTATCCTTTTCTAGAGAACCTTTTTTTCTTTTTTTTTTAATCTCTTTCTGTCTTCTGGCTTCTTCTCTTTGAGCAGACACTCACAGCAACCCTCTAATCCTTGTGTGCGGCTCCACCAGACTGCGAGAGAGAGAGAAAGAGAAAGAGAGCTTCACCATCCACGGGAAGAGAGGGGAGGGGAAGGAGAGCAGCTGAGAGAGAGAGAGAAGGGGAGTGCTGGTGTGAGAGAGAGAGAGAGAGAGAGAGAAAGAGAGGTGGGGGGAGCGGGATGACTTGAGAGCGACGATGAAACCAGTTCAGTGGATAGGAAGTACAGTGGATGGTTAGGTTTTTATAGTGTCCTCTCTTCCCTCCCTGTTTCCTTTTTTTTTTTTTTTTTATTGGTCATCAATTCTCCATTTTCTTCTTTTTTCTAATATCTTTAACAAAAAAACTCTTTGCTCTCCCTTTGTCACTTCCTTTACCTTCCCCTCTCTCTCTCTCTGCTCAGTTTATTCAGAACGCCTCTATCACCTTTTCCACCAACACATGAAAACAACTATAGTGCTTGACAAAGGAAGTAAATCTTGAAATGAACTCTCCTGCACGTCAGGAATGAAAGATTTAAGTGGTTATATATATTTCTTATAGGATGAACATATATATATATATAAAAGAAATCTAATGGAAGAGCTTCCAATCAACTAACACACGGCACCAATAATGGAGATACAGAGGTTTGTAGCTTTAAAAAGCTCAAAACAAAGCGTCCGCTGGGTTTAATGCCCCTGTTGGTTGATTTGTCTCCCTGTCCCTCCTTTGTTGCTCTTCCTGAGGCTTCTTCCATTTTTTCCCCATTTCAACCATTAAGGGTTTTGTGTGCTGTACTAAAGCAGCTCGAGGTAAATTGAGGTAAAAGTTGTTAGATTTTGTTGAAGAGACAGCTTTTGAGGTTGGTAAAACAGCCCAAAAAAAAAGCATTTTTTTTTTTTTTTTACATTGTGTTGCAGCTTTTTCATCAAGTAACAGTCACTTTATACGCTGCAGCTGTCTCAGCATGGGGTCATGATGTGTGATAATTTGCTTTACAACATTTCAGGAAATATACTGTTTTCACAATTAAGAGTTAGATCACTACAGATGAGACAGACTGTTCACATTATCTCTTTAAATTTTAAATGGATTGTTGTGATCACATTTAAGGCTGTTTCAGGATCTTTGTGTGAATCGGACTGGATGAAGAAAAACAGCCCTGGGGAAAGTTGAGAGAAATAAATCAGGTCCAGGCAAGACAGAACAACAGTGTCTACTTTCTATAATGGCCGTATCACATACACTCTAAGCCCTTACTTGAAAAAAAGAGGTCTTTATTTTTAAAATCTTTCATATTAATTTGTGTGTAGTTTGTTTTCTTTTGAGGCCAAAATATTTATTTACATATTTTTATGTTATGAGTAGTCACAGCATTCCCACGGAGAGTTTATATTAAGGACGTATCCAGATGAACCCTGTGGTTAAAGGGAACACATGCTGGTGGTTAACCTGTATAGTCTGAGACGAATCCTGTCTCTGGTAAAGTCATTCACATCAGCAAGGCAGGTCAACAACACCCCAGCACCCCCTACCCCTACCCCCCTCCTCTCAAACCCTGCAGGTGTTTGTGTGTGTGTGTGTGTGGTGTGTGTGTGTGTGTGTGTGTGAGTGGGCACCTCCTGCTTCCTCTCAGGGGGTGACATAGCAATGGTGAGGTGATAAAAGCTTTGATAAACAGGGGTGCTGATGTGTCAACTCACACAACTTAAGACACTAAAAGAAAACACTGTGAGAAATGAGCTGGTGTAGTGAGCATGGTGAGTCTGTGCTGGTGATATAAGGGCACCCTCATATTCCAGCAGTCCCAGCGCTGCTTTGTTTTGAAGCTATTGCTGCATTGTATAATATCTGATCTGGCATTTTGTTCATGTTTGTGTTTTATATAAAATTGCAGCATAACTTTTAATAACATAATTTTTTTTTTCCCTACAACTTTTTTGGGATCCTTAATAATTTCTGGATACAATACAAGAAAAGTAAAGCATGTGGGACATCTGTCACCTTAAAGAAACACCGTCCTTAAAGCCTAATTACAGTTTATTACAACTTGGATCTTATTTCTGTAGCTTCAGTCATCGTTCCTATTGGTAAAAACAACACTTTATTCTCCAAGTTAACTGCTGAGTTCTGGAAACACAACGTCATTGCTATGAAAGTCAGACAGGGTAAGAAACCCCCGCTGGTTTAGCCAAAGTCATCAGGAAGAGAAAATTGAAGGCAAACATTAACATTATAATCCAGTCAAATGGTTTTCTAGTTTCAGCTTTGACCTGCTATATACTTACTGTAGTTTTGGGCAACCAGTTTCCTGCGCAATCAGGGATCATTGCCAACACTTTAGGTGTGTCTTCTTTCAGTTTTACCTCCAAATAAAATGTCTTACATAATCTTATTTAATGGTTGACTTGTTTACAACATGTCTGCTCATCAAACTGAACAAATATGGCTGATAGTTATGGACATAAGACCTATGTTGTAATGTTTGTGTGTGTGTGTCCCTTTAAATCATTAGACCCTGTGATGTTGATAGGATTCAAATTTAAAATGATGTTTTATGTGTGCGTTTACAGTTAAGTCCTTTCATCTGTTTAAGTTGGTCTGAGTGAATCTTGATGTGTGCATCCCATGTTTTCCATTGTGTCTCCGCTTCCACAACCATGGCGTCCAGCATCCTCTCAACTCATCACCCCTTTAGTTTAAACTGCCTTTTTAACTGTTTACCCAAAACAGAAAGAGGTGCGGACGTACGCATGAAAGTACCCTCTTCTCTCTCTCAGCCTCGCTCCATCGACCTCAGCCACCTTGCTCCCATTTATCCGTATTAGCCAAACTAATAGTGGCCTGGCTACCTGCATCGATCTCCACCGGTGGAGTGAGATGTGCTGGAACACGCCTTTATGGGTTGCCCTTTAGGGAGTGCAGCAACAGTCCGGCCTATCCTCGCCGATCTATTTCCGACACCCCCAGGCACCACAGCAGCCTGAGTAATGACGACTTAATAAATGGTGACACGCCGTTGGCGGTGGAATGAGATGCCCATTGACAAGGAGCTTCCAGAGGCTTTCAGCGCCTGCCGGTAAAAATAGAAGAGGACATGAGACGCCCTGCTTATGAGGACACAGTGCATAGGGGTTCGGCGTCAGACAGGTCTGTGTGTGTGTGGCGAGTGTCAATGCGCTGTTACTGATATGATGGTGTATCTTCATCTGGTGGTTATGGGAAGCTCTGTTAATGTTCTGTGTGTGTGTTAGAGAAAATGATTATGGTAACATGACCCCAGATGTCTGTTTTACAGAGAACATCGGAAATGTCCCACCCTGTACGTCGCACACACTGCCCTTTGACCTCCATCCCTTCTTCAGCACACGCCTACAAACCGCCCCTACTCATATCCTAACTGACCCGGTGTTCCGGAGGCCATTGCCACTGCTGCAGCGGAATAATTCATTGCCGTTTCGATAAATGACGTGAAGTTCAAGGTACAAATAAGCATCACTTCCTTTCTGCGACAGGAGTTCCTCTTTCTATTCACTTCCTTTTCACAAACACCACCTCCCGCTCCATGATACAGGAGGTCACACGGCCACCCCTTACTCAGCAAATGACACGTCCAGGAAACATGGGAGATAGTCAGGAAAGATTGGAGGAAGGACAGAGAAAGAACGGTAGCAACTAGTGGGTGTTTTGGCAAAGTGGCGTTTCCGTTTGTGTTTTGCTGAACTGCTCACCCCGGCCTTGACGACGCTGCTTATTTGACAGGCTACGGTTGAGTGTGGTGTGTCTTGTCATGTGCACAGATATGCATATGGGGGGGGGGGGGGGGGGCCTTGATCATATGACATCGTAAAAGATGCAGTAACAAATGACAAGTGTGGAAAGTGAAACTGTAAAGCATCAGCACATGGGTGAGTTACACTGACGACATTTATTGCAAAAGGGAGGATAAGAGGTGCATTAAGTTAAGGCGATATCTGTGCAACTCTGGACTTTTTCATCACACACACTGGGCTGTAAAAAGGGAAGATCACCTAATATATCAGCCAGTTGTGCAAGCGGTATGTCACGATTAAACATTTACCTGAAAGTGTAGGCATGGAAAAGGAGCAAAAAAAAGAAAAACAGACAAAAAACAGATGTGTAGGGAATCATTATAGTAACTCTGTAAATCCGTCTGTCTCTGTGAGAGCTATACAAGCAGCGATATATCACAGTATATGAAGCCTGAAGGTACGTCTCCGTTAGCATCTGAAAGTGTCCAGTCAAGGTTTCTAATATTTCTAAATCCACGTGAAGAGATCATCTTAAGAGAACAGACATCTGGAGTTTGACTGAAAGAGGGTCTGGAAGTTATGTGATTAAAGACACACAATTTGACTCTTTGAGTCTTTACAATCATTAAAAATCTAAAATCATCCCCCTGTGCTATCATCTGTCCAGTCAAGTGCTGACACCTGTTTCTTTTTGCCTTTCTCTAACTCTTCAAACAAAGTGGCGCTTTCATTAAAAATCCATTCTAGAGCTCATTAACAATGCTTCCTCTACGCCAGAAGAGTCTCAAAACTCCGGCAGAGGGAAATGGGAGGTTTCCCTCCATTTCATCGCTTCTCAAAAGGTCAGAGGTCGGCCTCCAGGTTTACAATGGGGGTCACGCAACCCCATCGTGTGCATGACAGAGCTTGGGTAATCTCTTTTAGCGGGACCATCCACCTACACATACACATACGCACTCTCATGCGTGCACATCCAGCTTCCGCATCCACTCAAGTACGGGAATGAGAGCACAAATAAACAAAAGTGGAACCACATTGCACCATGGGAGGGAAAACACTACCCAGCTGTAACATCTGTTGCAATGAGGGAGGGATGAAGGGAAGTTGTTGGGTGTATTTATTCATTGCTGATACATTTCCATCCATCTTCTGGTGACTGAAGTCTCCTGTGGAGATTTGCCTCACACAGATGTGTCCGCTCTGCTCAGATGATGACGGTGGTACAAGGCGGATCAGGAGCCGTTTACAGGAAGCGAGGAAGTTTGACTGAAACGTAACACTGATTCATAAAATCGGATAATTTCCTGCCGACACTCGCTGCTGACGTTTGCGTGGGGGAAGGAGGATGGGGGAGTTTGTTCCGTCTGACATCAGCTGGCGTGCACTTGTTGAGCAACATCATAACCATGTCCAGTGCAGAGGTGTAATCTCTTCTTCTGAAGTAAATTACCATAATATACCCTACACGTAAACCAACAGGGTTTTTAAATCAGAGCAGCTGAAAAACAAGTACCACGTTCCAAATGAATGACTGAGTGACTTCCAACTCTCAGATGAAAGACTCCTGAGTCATTTGGGTCAAAGAAAGCTCATCATGAAGCATCACTGATGCGGAAAGGACCGAGAGAAATCTTGAAGTGAGGGGGGCGTGGACTAATCCGAGAGCTGAAGGATTTCTTTAAATCGTATGTATATGTAAATGCAAAACACACCATTTGTGAATGGAGGTTTGTTGGGGGAGAACTTAAGCCCGGGTTTGGGCTGAGACAACAGCGGAGAAGCTCATTATTCCCTCTATACGGCCGAATCAGGGAGCTTACGGGCCTCTGAGAAATCTGCTCTCCCTCACCCCTGCCTCCCATCTACACCCACAGTCAACGTGAACAGAGCCTGTGAGAGATCTCTCAAAGAGCATTAGCTTCTGTGCTAGGCTGCTGAAATTAAAGTCTAACCTAATTGAGTGGCGAGGATTGGTAGGACTGGTTAAGGTGGGGGTGTAATGATGAGACTAAAAGCATTATGGTGGGACCTTTGCTTTGCCCTGTCCACTCTAATACAGATTAAGTTTGAAAATGGCAATTTAGTTTCACTTTTTCAGAATGTTTTCTTAAAATTTGTTCACACTAAAATGTCAAAGCAGTACACAAGGTGTACAAATATACTTTTTCTTTTAGTTTGAAAGCTGCTCATACTGACTCAGTCCATGAGTGTGGATGGATGAATCAAACCTTTTAATAAACATGTTCTCCACTTTATTTACAGACTGAAGAAGTGCAGTTCTGTCTCTAACTCTCATTGCAACTTTTTATCTTATTTCAGAATCCAGGTATTAATGTTGTCATGGTTTCACAAAATAAAGGCCAATGTCCCCATCACTGCTAAAATACAAAACTGACATTTTAAAATGTGCCCACTCTACTGCAACTAACAGTTATTTTATATCACTTCATCAGAGGATTATTTTCTAGATTACTTAATCAAAATAGTAAAATATACTCATCAGCAAAGATTTTGCATTTAGATATGAGAAGCTGGAACCAGTAGATTTTTGGCATTGTAGCTTAAGAAATTAATAAAAGAATAATTAACTGATTCTCAAAATATTGAACCACTAATGTTCCAGTTATGTAATATGCATCTTAACCATCTGGTTACCAGGGTGCCCCTATGAAAATTGCTGATTAATTTTCTGACGAAGGATTATTTCATTGTTTCAGCTCTAATCCACAGGGCACCTCCAGATGGCTAAGGTGTATTTGGCTATAATTCATCCATCCATTCATTCATTAGCCATACAGCTTATCCTTTTTACTCGCCGGGGAGCTGGAGCCAATCCCAGCTGACACTGGGTGAGGGCAGGATGCACACTGCAGGTCGCCAGTCTATCACAGGGCTATATTTGGCTCTAATTATTATTATTATTATTATTATTGTGTTATCCTCCACTCTCCTGGTCACCCACAATTTCCTTTCTAATTTCCTCTCTTTTATTATTGCAAGCCGCACAAGCTTTCAAGATGGTTTCCTATAATATTTTGCATCGTCCAGTAGTAATCTGTCTGGCCTATTGATCTGAAGCTTTGAACTGGATTCAGACATCCTCTCTACTGTGGCTAAAATAAAAGCCAAATCCAGCTTTCAACCAACAGCAGCATGTGGTTATGTGATGACAGCTCTGTGCTGTCAGTGGACTGATGTTGATTTCCTCTAAACTATTTCTTATACTGTGGTGCTGGTTTTTGTAAAAAAATGCGACAAAGTGAAACTGTGGTTTTATTGGTTAAATTAAAAATGCACTCTGTGCATTGGATGGCAAGAAAATCATACTGAAAAAAGCTGTGAAGGATCATGATGCAACAGGTGCAGCAGCCTCATACAAAAAATCCATCAATGTCAGACAAAATGCAAATATCAACAATTTCCATTATTTCCCATCACTGTTTTTAATTGTTAATTACTGCAACAAGAGGTCCGCCCCTGGAAGTCATACGCCTGTCCAAGATTTCTCTGGCTACGAGGCTGAGAGCAACATGCAGCCTGACATGCAATGTTTTGACCAAGCAAATTAATAATAGCCCTCTCACCACAAGTTCCACAGGAAAGTTTGACATCAGTGTTTGTTAATCCAGCTTTGATTATTTGTTTTAGTCCTGCACAAATACTCAGCTCTTCAGCTGATTGGGATCTCAGGCTGATCGTCTAAATAAGGAAGTGAAATATGTGTGAGACTTGTGGGTTTCAAAAATATGAATGGAAAATGCTGTGAGACCAGAAAATGCATCTGACCTCCCACCAGCCTGTGTATGCAGCATATGTATGTATGCAGCAACAAAATACCAAACACACATCCCAAGCTTGGAATGCTGTTAGTCGCCATCATATTTCATACATATCAAGTTAGGTATCAACATCTATACCAACTAACATCTTCTGCAACCATAAACAGCTTGTATATCCATGTCTGTGTCACAGGATCCAGGAATCCGACTGTGACGGCTAAGAATTAGACTTGTGTATGAATCTTCTAGCTGCTACATAAATTTCTCCTGTCAGGAAGAAATTCTCCCTGTATTTCTCCCTGTACGTCGGTATGGCTGACAGGGCAGGAACAGTGACACAGCACTCCAGCCCGCTCTTCTATTAAATATTTACACGCTTGTGAAACATATAAAACTAACCGCCGGCGCTCGCATTACCGCTCAGCAGAGGAGTCAGATTTAATATGGCTCACATTCGCTTCCAAGAATATGTGTGTTAAATAAGGAGAGCTGGAGAGAGACAGACAGATAAGACAGAGAGAGTCACCCACTGCATTCATACTGCTGAATAAGTGTGTAATGGTCAATTGGGAGCTCTTTTATCTTTGTTGTTTCTCGAATCAAACCACAGCCTCAAATCCCACATCAGGAAGCTGCACTTCCATCTTCCTCTAAAGCCTCTCAAATCAATTGCATTTAATACACATCTCACTGGTTTAACAGATTATATGCAGAAAAGTTAGCTGAGGGACTCTGGCAGCCACAGTGTTTCTGCTACACTACACGAGTGCTTTTTTATTTTTAAACAGAACCACAATTCAAAATGCAGTGACTGCGACTGTGTGTGGATGTAACGTTGGTTGGGTAATAATGTATTACTCAGTAATCTAATTACCTCTCACTGGGATGAGCAGCATGACAAATGACTGTTTCATTTCCAGAAATAATATTACACTTGCAAAATTTCATTTAGTTAGGTTAGTCTAACACTTTATAAGATAAGTGGATGAATGTGACTTATGCAAAAATATGCCACCATATCCTCCAAATGATCATTGGCTGAAAGAGAGGTGACCCTCATTTGTTAGGCGTAGGGGAAGAAGCACTTGCCAATTTGATGTGTATAAATAAAGTTATGTAAAAAGCACAATAAATCACTGCAAACAGGAAGTAATATGTACAGTGATAATATTCCTTCTGAAATGACAAAGGAGAACAATATCTTTTTTCAGAGGCGAGCCCAACACTGATCACTACCATATGATTCCAGAGAAAGCTATCTGAAAGTAAAATTATGTATTTTAGCTTGGTTGCTGAATGTCTCCTTTTAATATAGTAAATGCGTTGTGGCATGTTGGTGACTCAGCCGTCACATATTTCTCCACGGTGATTTGCCCCAGCTGTGTGAACAGGCAAACATTTCCACGCCAAGGGAAAACATTTCTGTGTTTTATCAAGAGAAGAAAACTCATCGCAGATACACGACCGTCCTGCTCGACTAGCACCGAACCTTATCACCTTTCATTACTGAAGCCTGTTTTTCCTACAGATAACAGACCCGACTCCTGAACAGAGATATGGCCCCCATTTATAACAACGTAATTATCTTTTATTTATTGTCCTAGCCCTCTCTAAGAGCCATTAGCACAATATTATCAGTTCAAATTTATCAGGGCTCATAATGCAACTTTAGGGAACTTCACAACCTTTGAGCCCCAGTCTGTCGGGGGGGGGGGTTCATGTTTGTCGCCTTTAACTTTTTTTATGAGACCCCGTGTCATGTTACCCTGAGAACAAAACTGTCATGTACTCTCTATTCATTACTTTATGCAGACAAAGTCCACATATTCAGCTATAGCTTTACAGCATTCATATAGGGCCTCGGGTGAATACAAACCATCTGTGTAAACACAGACTTCTGACAGGCCTGTATGGTGAGCGATGAGTCCCACCTGTACAAAAGCACAATACCTCGACAAAAGTCTCCTGGGATTCTAAAGTGGTTATGTACCTTCTTTTACAAGTTGCACAAGCTCATGCACTCTCATGTAGACTCTAAGCGTATACCTGAGAGAGACTGTTCCTCATAAGAGTAATGGCTGAAATGACTCACTCCAATTCGACAAGGGATAATTGAAGGACATCCTTCCATGGTAATGAATGATATATTCTGCCATCTCCTCTCTCTCTAGTGCAATCACCCACTCACAAATTGATGCTTCACATTCGCTGTCCCTTAGACACCTTGTAAATCAAGTATAATTGACAGACAGAAGTGATGAAATGCAAAGCGGTGCAACTAAATGACTCCATCAAAGCAGCTCCATTAAAACCTCCTAGGTGACCAATTATCTTTCACACTTGCTTGGCAAATAACACAGGCAAGGCAGACAGTAAACAGCAAACTCTTAGCTGTACACTATATTTCAAGGCAAGTTGCAAATGTGTGCATAAAAGTTCTGTTGAAGAAAGAGTGGATAATAAACAGTTATAAATTTAAAACAAGTTTTTGGGATCTAGCCAACGTTACTCTCACTATATTAACAACAAGTCTGTGTTCATTGCTCTCCTTCAGTCATGTAGTGAAAATGATCAACTCTTAAAATTCCTCTCACACCAGAGTCCACCGCAAAACCTGAGGCCTCCTACGTGATGTAGTGGCTACCAGTGCTAGTTCATAAACTAATGTAGTTAGCAAACTAAGAGCTTACACATTAGCTAGAGCTAGTTGTTCATTATAGCTTTTCAAGCTTCTTTCTACTTTCTCTACTGGGCCATTCTCTCACCCGGGGAATTTTATTTTCAGGACTGTAAATCATTTTATTCAATAAAAAGAACTGAAGAGGGAAACGAAGCTCTCCAAGCTAGTGAGCTTGGTAAGTGTTAGTTAGAACTGTCCATTAACAAAGCTTGATGCTAATGGGACAATAAGCACACATATTTGAATTGTCTCCTCTCTCTTGCAAACCATCCCACTTTTGTGGAGCAGGTTATACTCAACATAAGAGAGTTAAATGAAACTAAATGGTAAAACACAGCTATGATAGCCTCCTCCAGCTCTCTGTTCCCTCAAAGATGAGCCCTGACAAGACAGCATGCTTTTCAATGGTGCAAATTTGTGGTTCAAAGTTCACCAAAATTGAACTAGTGAAGCTCCAAAATGTTGCAGTTTTAAATTCTGATGTGACCAGGCCTTAAAACTATACACTGGACTCTTACAGGATTCACCAGCATCTGTTAGAATTCATCATTTCCAAAGGGGGCAAAAGAAAGTTAGACTTCCAGCTACTCATCTCATCATAATCCATACACTTCAATCCTTTAAGATGTAAAGGAATCCCTTCCTTCAACTGCTCTCCCTGACAGCCTGCCGACCGAGAACAACTCTGTTCCCCGGCTCAACTTGGACTATTAAACCACTGGACAGATGGATTCAAAGCACTGTCCACAGGGTGATTAGGTTTCATTATGGCAAATGAAACACCCCATTACTCTTTACTGCATTATAATAAATGTCTTTAAAGAATGTCTCCATGAGTTAGAAAAAAAGACCATCCAGAGATCAGGACGATCAGGCTGCGATGCTGACTTTTGAGGCCTCTTCTTTCGGCCATGAGAAAACAAGAGACACAGAGAGGATGAGGGAGTGAGGAAGAAAGAAGGGATTTAATAGAATATAAATGTCAGCAGTTTGTGTCTGTACAACAGGCCCAGTTAAAATAAATAAGTCAGTGTGTCATTTCTATGCTCTGTTCGACCGGCACAACGCAGTCCATCTGGGGCCTGACAGCAAATATCACGAGCTCAAGCTTAGAGATCCAGCTTCAGCAGCCTCGCATCTGGCGAATTAGGACACAAGATAGAAACACAATCAATTTACAGAACAAAGATCGAGCTGTGGTATGTTCCACTACTCAACGTCACAAACGGCGGGGCTTTCTTTTCTCTGATAAAATGCTGACAATGAAGAGACAACCGATACCCATCTAATGGAGTAATCCCAATTTGCGCCATATCCAAAACTCAACACACAGCGCCCATTGCAACACAGGGCAGTCTGTTTGGACAGTTCCCCGGAAATTCTGTTATCACTGCATGTCCAGAAATGAATGTAGGGAGGGTGGACAGTGGGTGGAGGGTTTGTGGAGGGGTTTGTGGGGGCGTGGACTTGTTGGAAACATCGAGTAGATGGTGGCCCCCAGCTGAGGCTGTCTGGCAACGGATCAGTCTCATTCCTCTTCAGTCGGAGGCTCCTTTTCTCTGACCCGTCAGTCCCCACATCTTGGAAAACTGACGCAAGAAATGCGGCTTTAAAAAAAGCCTCTGGTCCTGCTGGTGAGAACCGGGCAAAGCTCGCTGAACACATTCTCAAACACACAATCACATCATGCAATGACATACAGGCTCACTGTACTCCAGCCATCTTGCATTTCAATAGGGAGTGCCAACAAGATACTGTACATTTGTGGGGGGCCTGTGTGTGGTATATGATAAAAAGAAAAGATAAAGATGATACCAATGTATTAAGTGTCTCAAACAGCTATACTGCATACGTTCTGGCACTGAATCCTCCCTTTGAACTACAGCCTTTGTGACGACTGTAAAATAAGTACTGACAGTGGAAGAAACCACATCTGTCACCTGCGCAGTGCATGGTGCATAATGGTACCCTGTTCAAATTTGCACTGAATTTCCTTCAGCTACAGTCAAAGAGTAAAAAAAAGCCCTGAAGCCTTAAGTCTATTCAGACCTTCATATCAATGCCCATCATTGATAAACTTGGGCCAACTCTCCTACATACTTGTCTGCTTCCAAATGGAGCAAAAGCGGAGCAACTGTTTGCTCAAATAAAATCAAAAGTTTCCAGGCTGGTGGCACAGCGGTTCACCAGTCACCTCAGGCATAGAAACTCATCACATCCTGTTTTTCCTGTGCCAGTGAGGTTGGACAATAGCAGCGCATCTCGTCCCCGTGTTTTTCTTTGGGGTGGATTCTTGCTGGATGATAGATGAAGCTGTGTCCTCCTGTTTCCCTCTGATGTTTGGGCTCTGCATTATCCCTCAGCTCAGTGTGGTTGTTTTGGGTGGATTTGGCTCTAATCTCATGTGCTTCTGTCACACACTGCGATGAAAGACAGCCTGTTGGTATTGGCTCAATACTGAGGCTGACGCACAGGTGCACCGTGAGAGAGGAGAGGTCACACTACAGGCTGACAGTGCATTTGTATCTTCAATAATATTCAGCAGAAATGCATACAACAATTATATGGTTTTCATCCAAGTCACATTGACAAAACAAATGAAACAAATTGGCTGACTAATTGAGATTTCAACTCACGAACACCTCATTCACTTTACAGCAGTTAAAAGTACCGGTTTCAACTTGTAAAACCTGATTTTGAAGTGACTAACCTTGCAATTTACAGAATTCAGCTTTTTCCCCCTCACCTAATCCTTTAAAAAGGGCGGAGGTTTTTAAAACAAACCACTCACTGTGCTCTTTGTTGCAGGATTTTGCAGACTTGACAAGTTTAGCCTGCGAAGCTAAGCTATTTGTGATTAACATGTCTTCATCTTCTATATACAGGATTACCTTAAAGCAACAGTTGTCAGGGGAAATATGTAGGCAAAACATACATCACAAAACAAAACATGTCCTTTAGCAAAATACCGACGTTTTGAATCATCTATTATTATCTGCACCAGCATGGTATAATCACACTGTATACACTCTACAGCAAAGACATGTCTACCAATACCTGCATGTCACAGGTGTGTCTGAGAGCTTTTGGGAGACATCATTAGTTACTTACATTTATATTCAGTCATTTACTAATTTAAATTGTCCTAAAGGCCAACCTGCTTGAGCAATTAAAGTTTTAAATAAGAATTTGCAGGTCTGCATTGATCTTTTTTTTTTTTTTTTCTTAAATCTGTGTTTTGAGCGCTCCAAGTTTTTCTGTGGCTGTGCAAATTAATGTTTTCTTGCCATTGTCCAGTTTTCTTCTGTTAAAATTACTGAGATTGGCAGGTGGATAATTATATAAATCTGATTGTGCTGGGTGCAACAAACAAAATCCCAGTGGACTAGGTGGTTTTCTTAACCTGCTGCAACACAGCATGAAGCATCTAATCCTGCCAGACAACTCCTATAGGTTACGCTTCACCGGGGAACAACACGTTTCGATTACAGCCACTGAACACAACTCCTCAGAACGTACATTAATTCATGTCTGTGCGCGGGAGTCTTTATCTTTGGCCTTCTACCTGCCGGGGTGTGATGGGTAAACAGTGGCTCTGATGGCGGTTGGTGGTCTACAGTGTTCAGTGGTTTACTGGGGATTTGCTCCACTGGGGAGCAGTCCTGAAGAGGAGGGGATTACCTCAATCCTCTCTGCCTGCTTCACCCCTTCCAACTCGACACTTCAGATTCAAACAAAGGCTCAGGGACTGTGGGCCTCAGGCCCCTGGTGCGCTGCTAATCCCATTCCAGCTGGACAACAATCCGTCTGGCCGGTGGCCCCTGCGGGGCTGTAAACCCCCGGTAAGAGGCTTGGAGGAGAAGTCAGACAGCTCGTCAAGGATGAGGACTTAATTAGCCATGCAAAGTCAACCTGGCTAATTGAAAAGATTCGACCTGAGGGCCGCCACAGAAGCAGAAGAGTGGAAGAGAGCATTTTTGTGTTTTTCTTGCATTGTTCAAGGTGTTCTGTTGCCAAGCGAAGAAAATGCCAGGGATGAGGCACCCCTGCTGCTTCAGAGTTGGCATCGAGAAAAGGGCCTGCTTGTAAGGTTAATTGGCCTGGACACAGTGCCAAGATAAAGTATGGGGGAACATGTCTTGAAGTGTTTTGCTGGATCTGATCTTAATCTGTCATGACAGGCTTTATCGGTGGGGTCAGGAGTGTAGGTCTGGGATTGATTGTACAAGCTGGTTTTATTAGATGCCTCAAGTAAAAAAAAAACAGGCCAATAAAGACTTTGTGTACTTGTCAATTTGTGACTTATTTCACATTTGTATCCATGTCTATGTGCATATCTGAGGTTATCAGTGTGCCAATAAGCCCTAAAGTGTGCTTTAGGTGAGACGAATCACTCTGATAAGTTTGTGTACTCGGGCTGAGCTGATGTCAAAACTCAGTCAGCACTCAGTGGGAAGACAAAGCACACACACCTCGACGAAATAAAACAGAAACTCTCTTGACCTCCTCTCTCTCTCCACTCTCCATCAACACTCTGTTTAAGCATGCCATCGCCGCTCCAGCATAATGTGTTTAGAAATGTTGCACTCCCTCAACCTCTCCGACTCCGTAATGCATTTTGCTACACAAACCCCATCTCTCTTATCCATAATGTGTTTAGATACGCCACCTCTCCCTAAACACAGTGTGTTTAAAGAATGCCACACTCTACCTCTCAAGCTCAATCACTGTAACGTGTCTGAGAGCACAGGCTGCCTCTTTCTTTGTGTAATTTGTTTGACGATGCTAGCCTCTCCGACGCCACTTACACCTAATGCGTTTGAGCATTCACAGAGTCACATACACACTAACACACACCAGTACAGACACAATTTTTACTTTGAGCAGTCAACTGACTAAACTGAATCCAGAGAACGTAACTGATTCCTGAGCTGAGGCAGCAGCCAATTCTGCCTGCAATTACAATGTTAAACGTCATGACGAGACATAAATACTCAGGCTTAAATAGGAATTAAATATAATTAACATTTAAAAGGCTGTTGTAAATGGTGGCTGTTTTTTGTTTAATGAATCTAAGAGGCTGGACAGGAATGTTGGCCTATCAGCTGGTGCACCACTTTGGTCCAGACTGAAAAACTGAATGGATTGTTATTCAGTTTTGTACAAACTTTTGTGGTTCCTGAACGATAAAGCTGTCTAACTTTGGTGATTCCCTGACTTTTCTCCTTGCCCCACCATTAGGGTTCACATAGTTTTCGGATGCAATTTTTCTTTTGTGCTAATTAGCAAATGTTAATGTTATGTGTAACCTGCTAAACTTCAGTGTGTTAGCATTGTCACTGTGAGCATGTTGTGAGTGTAGCATTTAGCTCAAAGCACTGCAAAAGTAGTGCACTCTTAACATCAGTACGTAATGTTTTTATAGTATCAGTAGTGATGGATTAGGAAGCAGCACGGGACATTTCAGTGATTAACACACCTTAAATCAGAGAGGAGAAACTAATTGGTGAATTAGTGACATCACCTGTCAGCCTTCTGTAGGTTGGGTCTTTCTGTCACAACATTTTCCTGTTTTTTCAAGTCAAATGTTTTTTTCACTTAATCCCCCTCTGTCTCTGTCTGTCTTCTTTCTTCTCCTCTGAAATCCTCACTTTGATCCACATCTTTTCTTTCTTCCGGCTCCTACTACCTCAAAGTAAACTCAGCGCTGACCCAGAACTGTAGAAACCAATCATCCACAGCTATGATGCTAATGGTCTTCATGGGGTGACGATACTGTGCACAGTGTGGTCATAAGGGATTAGGGCAGCCCCCTGCACATGGACCCATCACTCATGGGTGAGGACAGCTGAGAGTAAAGGCAGATTCAACTGAAAATGATTTAACAACTTCAGAGCTGCTTTGAATTCTCTCTCTCTGTCTCTCTCTCTCTCTCTCTATCTCTCTCTCTTTGTGGGTGTATTAGGTTTTACTATACTGTAGCTCGCATATAAAAAAGGAAAAAAGCTAGAGCTTAACTTTATTATTTTTGTTTTTATTCTTAAAGTTACCGCCATCATGCATCCCGAGAATTAGAACATATCCCGTTCGCATGTGCAAATAATCCGTTGGCACACAGTTTGTAATCATCACAGTAATCTCTTGTCTGTTTAATATCAAATGCAGCGCTTCTGGAATCAGCTGAAATAACACCGCTGGTGTTTCAAGCAATTAACCTTTTCCACTGTGTAAATGGCTCGGGGGGTAGAGAGTGGAACTCGAGTGGGAATGAATGTCTGCCTGTACGGTTCATCCACTCTGGGAGAATACATGGCACGTTTCAGGGAGGCCCCAGCTGAGACGGGAGTCGGGTAAGAACCTTGCACTGTGTGTGTGTTGAAGGGTGGGAGACAAATGCAAAGGAAATCAGTGTGGTTTCCAAAGCAGCATTTGGAGTTGATATAATGGGGGAAGGGGAGTGATGCGTGGATGGTAGTGGGGGAGTAGGGGAGGTAAGACATTAATAAAAACCAAATCAGTCAGGCTTGACATAAACACCCCTTTGTTCTTTGATGTGATGGCAGCGGCCACACAGTCAGCGACGTGATACATCATGCACAGGATCGCTGGAGAACCCCCCCCCCCCCCCCCCAACACACACACATACACACACACGACCACACCACCCCCTCTCTGTTGCTTCATCAAGATCACATATACTCATGTTCTCTTCTGCTGTCTCCAACTCTCTCTCACACACATACACACACATACACACACTTTGAGGCTTAATACCCCCTCCACCTCCATCCCCTACCTAGGAGCCTAATACCCAGGGCTTGATAATAGAGCGCTGTGTCTGATTCGTGTCTGCAGGAAGGAGCCATGAAATTACCTTCCTATGCATCAAGGGCTATAGCATAAAGCCGCACCTCAATCACCAAGAGAATAAGGCCTATTGTTACAAGCCAGAGCTTTTACGAAAGTAAGCGATCCTACTTAGGAAAAAAAAAGATGATGATAAGACTTGATATTTCTGAATAGTACTACTGTCGCCCAGAGTTAGAGCTTTACAAAAATTCAGGTCAGGCCCCCTCTGTGTCTTTGAGATCTTGGAAGAAACTCTTGAGTGCGTGATTATATATTAACCCCCAAGTGCAGGAGCAGCTCTGTCCCTATGTTGGGAGATGTTTAAAGGAGGGTGAGTTTTCATTTGGTTTCAGTTCAGGGTTATCCTGCTATTGTCTTCTAGTTTTAGTTGGGTTGAGGCTATGAAACTTGGCAGCAGCAAACGGCCATTATCCTCCTTTCAAACCATATAATGGCATGTTGCATTGAAACAGTGGCGTTCGATGACCCCCAAGCGCTACAGGTAAAAAGGGTCACAGCTTTCTTTTTGCTTAAAAGGTCTCTAATGGCCAGAGGTCAGCGTGTCATGTTTGTCCTGCCTGGAGTGAATAACAATAGAAGGGGGGTGGCGATGGACAGAGGCAGGCAGGTAGACAGATAATTAGATGGATGAGAAGACAGAGCTGAATGTTATCAGTGAGAAACAACAGGGAGGCAGACGATACTGGATGTCCTAGTCTCTTTGTTGGTTCCACAGAGGCACATGCTCATTAAAAGTTTTGTCCTACATTCACACTATAGTAAATCGGGTGTTTGAAAGGCTGCAAGACAAATGTTTTATGTGCGCAAAATTAGTTTGGGATTGTTTGTGTCATAATTTGAGTTTACCAAATGCAAAAAATTCTTATCCTACTGTACACACAGTACACACAAAGATATTTATGGGCTTAAGAATGATGATTTTTAGTTTTCTGTGATTGAACACATGGATTTTTTCTTTGCTGCTTGTGGGATCAGGACTGGCTCTCAATCTAGACGAACGTGATAATCTAGTCCAGAGAGGATTGGGATGATTTTTTGATGAAATTCATTAACAGGGACAGTCCATCATTTATTTAATTTAAAGGAAGAGGATGAATCAACCAAGAGGGTGACTCAGGTCCTCTGAGCAGAAGCTATTCTTGGTTCTGTAAAAAAAATCAAAAAATCTATAAGTGGTCATTTTCAAAAATGTTAATCCAGAATTGAACAGATCTAATTAAATCATGAACATTTGTCTTCGTAGATTAAATGTATAATAATTTAGCTTCAATCTCAAATGGAAATAATGATTTACAGATTGTGAGTGGTGAAGTTAAAGCAAGTGATTTAAAATTTATGAATCAGTCAAGCATCAATGATGAAAAATGCTATTGCTATATAAATATGCTATATGAATTCTAATGCTATGTATCTATATATAGGCCTGACTCTAGCAACACACTAAATAGTAAATAGTTAGTCTCTCAGGAGTTTTAGTTATTTATCTTTGTCTCGATTAGGTCATACACAATTATGTGAGACTGTTAAAGATGTTTTTCAACCTCTGTGCTGAAAAACAAAACCACCAAAATGTGTTTATAGCATGGAAAACGCTTGAGAGCAAAATTTATGATGAGAATTAAGGCTCAGATATTCATCCTTGGATCAAACCCTGGTGGAAAGAAAAGCTCAGACAAATGTTTACTTAATTACCAGAGCAACAACAATAACTCCATCGATGGCTGTTGTTGGTCTGTGACTTCAGCTGGGTTGATGAGTTCTGTTGTAGTCACAGGACTGCACACGAGGATCGATCAGGGTCTTTCATTACCAATGAACGACGGGCGCCCAACGTTGGTCGATCCCGAACCAGGACTGACATTGACCCAGTTCCCTCCCTGCACGAGTCCTGTGTCTATCCAAGTCCATCATGACTGTCATCAATAACCAAAACCCTTGGGGGCAAAATGTGTGTGAATTGATTGTGGGGCGCACATGCAGAGTATTACTTGTGGAGGCACTGGACCTCAGACAAAAACCCACATCCATCACTGTGCTGCCTCTGTTATCAATTCTCCATTACGGTTAAATTAAAGTTCAGCAGATTTGCACTCAAACATTTCGCCTCATTAATTACGTGGTTGTTCTGTGATTTGAGCAAAAACATTCTTAACTTTTATGTCACGTGAAAGTGTGAACAGATTGAAGGAAGAGTGGAAGTGCTTGTTGCTGTGTGAGTTAAAGTAAAGCATCGGACAGAGTGCTAATTTGCTGCTTTCTCTTCCCTCTCAGCCTTTTCTGTTTGCTTATAGGCCTCGCCAACCTGGACATCTAGAAGTTTAACACACACACAACTCGTTTGCAACAGCAAATATGTTTTAATTCAACATTTCGAGTTAATTTTGTCAATTAACTTATCTGCAAAATTGCAAAATAGATAAATAACAGCATAACATTTACTGACAAAGTATTGTGTTTGTTTCCCTACATTACCCAGTCTCCAACTGCATCAGCTCAACTTTTTTAAGGTCATGTTTAGTCACTCAGCACTTAAAGTTAAGGGTTAACCCTTAATGTACAAAACACTTTTATTAACATGTAACATAAACTACAGTCATTCCCTGACTGTCTCAACATAACTATAAAAACTTTTAACAGTGTCGCACTTTCTACAAGTGGATATCGTCTTGTAAAATCAGATGCTTTGGTGGAACATTTTACTGATTCCACCAGGATCAACATATTTGTGACTTGTCAAATACGTACATACCCTCATTACGTTAGTAAAAAACCCTCACAGTGATCACTTGTTTTAAATGTCAATATAGCCATGAACAATGTTATGACAATTTAACAACGCCGGGAGTGGTTGAATTACTATTCACCTTGTTTAACAAGTGTTTAGGATGTTTAGGAGGTTGAATCAAATCATTTAAATTGTGAGATTTACTATATTGGAAAAAAGTTTTCTGCCGACTGAAAAAGGGCAAACAAGAAGAGATGAGGCTGTTTTCTTACTGTGCAGACAGTTTCATGATCTTTATGAAAATGACCTGAAAGAGTGGAAGCAAGTTGTTTTCCAACGTTAATCACATTTTTCGATGGAGCCAGACATATTTTCTCTCTTTATATCTGTTTAACCTTTTGCTCATCGTATCATCATTGCAAATATTTCTGCCTGTCAAACCAACACGGTTCACGGTTCACACTATTTCTAGCTCACACACTGTAACGTGACAATCTGTGCAGAGTTTACCTTCTCTGTTTCTCTCAGCAACAGCCCCCACCGTGCTCTCCCTCCTCCCTCCTCCCAGGGGAGTCACTCCAACAGACAGGACCAATTTTCTGCTAATTGGGCCTCAGGAAATTGCTCCTCGTTTTAATTTACTGTTGGACAGCCATGAAGACATGTGATCCACCGCTGCCTCTCTCTCTCCCTCCCTCCCGTTCTTCTCCATGGTGGGTGCAGGTGTGAGGACGAGAGAGGTACACCGCACTTGCACTTTCTCCCTCTCTCTCTTTGGAAAATGAAATAGTATGCAAAAGCGGAGAGACTGGAGCTGAGTTAGAAGGTTAACGCGCCGTGGCACCCAGGTGCATTAAATGGGACACGGTTCAGGTTTGTAGGTCAAACACACACACACGCAAGCGCACACACACACACACACACACACACAATGGGGACATGACTTGAAGGAATTTAAAGTTTTCTAAGACAAAAATGAGCTTGAAGAGAAAAATGAGGCAGAGTAGGGATCAGATATTTTAACAAATACAGACTGTCACAATATTATCCACAACACCAGTTCACATTGTACATACTATCCAAACAGGATCTGTATCCACTGGAAAGAGTATTAACCTTTGCTATCAGGCGATGACAGCCCGGACTGTGAGATCACCAGGATCAAATGACGATATCCAACAGAGCTGCGTCGTCTAGAGGATTGTCTAGATAAGATTAACTGCCATATAGTGACAAAACTAACACAATAACCATCCCATTAATGACAGAGATTACTCTGTTAGTAATTACTGAACAAATATCAGGGGAAATCTACACCACACTCAAGATTTTCAAACATTGATAATAACAGACGGATGAGGCAGGTGTTCCTTCCTATCTGGCCATTACAGGGTTCTAGCACTACAAGCAAAACTGTTCAAATGACACTACAACGCAGACCATCCAGCTGTGGTAACGACTTTTCAGTCAGGAGAGAAATCAGTCCCAGGACTGGTGACAAATGCATGTTTTGATGGTCCACATTTGTGGTTTCGAAAATGCAGTTATGAACACCCAAAATTACTCACAAATCATCATGCACATTTGTAAATTTTTTTTTTTTTTTTTTTTTGGCGGATCATGAAATATGCTTAATTATTCCTATATTAAAATGTCTTTGCCAGTATTGAATTATATATATGTTAATGAAATGTGTAGAGTTTAATTTGACATGTTTTTCTGTAGCAACAGGAGACGTGTTCCCGAGCTAAACATATAACTATTTATTTTACCAAATGAAAGTGTCAACCTTCCTTCTGATGGAAGACATGCCCATTTCAGCTTGAAGTAGTCATGAATCAGGGAACAATCCAAGGTGTCGACAGAGGTGAAGGAGAAATGTCTCCACTCTCAACAGCACTTAATGGAAAATTCCCCTCTGGTCTTGTTTTTCCCCTCTTTTATTTAGTTTCTCTAACAGCACCTATCATTGCCAGTTCTATCTACTGTTTTCAAGTGTTTTGCCAACATAAGCAAAGTTAAAAACGCTGGTTTGAAAATTGTGAGGCTTACCACACTTGACAATTTATAAACTATGAGAATAATGCAACTTTATATGGATTTTAGTGGTTGAATTTAGATCAGATTTGAAATACAGTGAATTTCCTTCTGAAAAAAATCTCTCCACAAATCTGTCTTGGTGTGGCTACATGCCATAGCACTGAAAGCCATGCAATTAGATTTCTTGCATATGTTTGCCTCACAGTTTCGACACTGACCATAGAAGCTCACAAAATGCAGTAGAAACGTTTTCGGAAATTGGCCAATTTCATGCACAGCAGAAACACTCAAATATAAAGAGAATCAATGTTCACAAGATGCACAGACACATGTCTAAGGAGCTGAACTCACACAGCCTCCAGCCAACCCTGAACACACGTGTTGCAGAGTGACTGGATCCAACCTTGGTTGACATTCACACCAACACATCCCTGGCCCCCGAGGGCCGGCTCTGACCCTCGCAAAGGGTTCATCTGCATCAACCAATCAATACACACGCATGTTTTAGCACAGAATCACTCCATCGCTGCCTATCAATACTGACATGTTACCCAGGCCAAACATCCATCAGGCCGTCTGACATGTTTTCTGTGCCAAGCACCAACACCATCCATCAGTGCTGGACTTTTAGAAACCTAATGACCGAATATGAATCAATAAATCATGTTTTCAAACATTCTCTGGTATCAATATGCAAAGCAGAGCTCCAGCACAAGCAGTGACCTCAAAAACAATCACAACAAAGAGCCACCTCTACAGAAAGATGGCCTTTCTGTTATTGATGTACTATGCAGTAGGCCACTGTAAACAAGCAGGAAATTCTCTTCAGCGTGTCTTGTAATGGTGTTCATTGATCCTGTATTTGCAGGGATTAGTGAGCTAACAAAGGCCCAGTAAAGTAGTCAGTCCTGATAAATCTGCAGTGTTTGTTAAGCTATTTCCTTCTCTTTTCATTAAAATGGGTGTCGGAGTGAACTGTGTGACCATGTGTGTTTTTGTTAATGTAGGTGTAAAGGACAGAGAAGAAAAGAGGAAAGAAGGGAAAGGAAAAAAGGAAAAGAAATGACCACACATCCAAGCATGCACACAGATACAATCCAAAATACCCCTTTCTTTCCCCTCACTCTCTCAAAAACACTCGTACACACACATACACACACACACACACTCTGAGCTCATTACATCCACCCTGCAGCCTGATGGCTGGTTGACAACTTAGCACCTTCAACTTACTTTCACACTTTCCAAACTTCCCTAACTGCTCGGCCTGCAGCGCACAGTGGAGCTCATTCATTCGGATCCTCAGTGGACGGAGAGGAACAAATAACCCAGCGAAACCTGTCTTCCCCCCGAATCCGCAATATCTTATCGGCTTGAACTCCTGTCTTTACACTCGCACTTTAATTGTTCACATACTGGCCAAATAGTGCCGTTCAGGAATACTCCTCTGTAAAAGTGAAAAACTTTTTTTCCCCCCTAAAGCGACGAGGGGTTCTGTTGTGACTAAAAGTCTCTATCCATCATGCAGATAGGTATGTGTCCCTCGAGGGGACTCCAGCACTCTGGCTGTTGTAATAAAGCGGGCCTATCAGTCAAGATAGAGCAGACATATTACTGTCTATGTGGCCTCCTAATACTTTACACACTCTGTAAACCTGCATGCTGATCCTGCTCACTGTGCAATAACACCACTGCTTAAAACATGGATTTAGAAACAGTGGGAGGCAAACAGCCAGGGTTACATCGCAGAGCAGGGGTAAAGTATATTCATGGTTTATAAATGATTATGGTCAGTGGTGACAAATGTAATATTGCATTCAACAACAAACATTATCAAGGAAAGAGTCTCAGTATCACATTTAATATTTATAGAGTCATTAATAATGTAAATAATAATGAATTTCATGATGAGCCTCTAAACTCAGGCCGTTTCTTGTTTTGTTTTTTATGTCAGAGGATTAATTAACCGCAAGGACAATGGCCAAACACAATCTGCAACCAAAGGAAAACAAAACAATGTGCTGCACTGCGGTCACCACAGAAAGACAGTGGCTGCAGCATCAACAACGCAAGGACACTTACCAAGGATGAAGCAGCACTGCAAGGGCGACTGATTTTTTTTTTTTTTTTCTCCCACAAACACCCACACGACACCACCATCACTACTACCACCAAAACTGTGGTCTCAGCACACCGTGAATCGTTCCATCCACGCTACAGTACAGTGAGGCTGTATGCTTAATAAGCCTTGGTTTGTGCTCTACAGAGATGTGTCGGTCTTTCAAATAATTCACAAGTGAGCCAAAGGTTAAGTCTTGGCAAATAACTGAATCGTTTGAATGACACAGATAACACCCCAAAAAGCCATACGCATCAGGACAGGCTACAGTAAATCATGGCTTGCACTTTCAAACAGCGCACCTGAACGTGGTGTTTGAAGGCTTGGTGAGTTTTATGGTGTGGCAGGTCATCTGCACTATGTTCAAACACCCTTGGGGCAAAGGAGAATGAGATCACTCGTTCAAAGACCTCCAGTATGTACAGCTATATATTCCACCTGGGTGGCGAGCAGTAAAGATACAGTGGGAGATCAGTGGGAAGGAATGTTCTGGATTTATGCATGTCGGGTATCACCTGTCAAAAAGTGGGGGAGATATACAGGCTGAGATCCATAATGAAGAGGCCAGGACCTGTGAATGAGGTTTCCACATTTGTGGGTTATGGCTTTTTCTTCCACTTTGTCACACCTGCTTTTTCTCTTCCTCTATCAATGTCTCTGCTCAGGTCTTCTGAGGTGAGATGTTTCTATGAACCTCACGACTCACAGTTCTCCAGCAAAGAATCTTATAATATTCTTTACACTGCTAGTCCTGTCTACTCTGTATGTGGGAAACTTATCCCTTTGTTGTTGTTTTTTTTTTTTTGTGATGGGATCACACCAGCTGCAACGTCCGTCAACATGCTGACGTTCCAACCCATGAGTACTCTGACTCATGGGTCGGATCACACCCATCTTTGAACTTGGCCTTCATTTTGAGCTCAACTACACACCTGTAAAGTTTCGTAACTGTATCTTGCACAGTTGTGACGCTATCGTGTTGAGAAATTCTGTCCACAGACAGACAGACAGACAGACAGACAGACAGACAGACAGACAGACATATAACCACCTGCCAAAGTACTCAAAATCTCCTCTGTGGTGGTTCCCACTACAGTAGATGTCTCCAGGACCGCATTTTGCCATGATGACACGCACAGACACAAAAGGTGAAAACAATACCGGCCCACTGTCACGGCTGGTAAGTAGGCACAGGACGCAGTCAATCTTTGCATTTTTCCATATGTTGAAGTGCTGTGCTAAAGTCTGAATTATGAGCAATACGATGTATATAGAGCTTGAAGGATGATGTCTCTTTTAAGCCTTTCCAAAACTAAAATTACAAGACCAAAAGAGCAACGATTGTGTTATCTGCTTTAACTTAAACTGGAACAATAGCATGTCCAGCTGACTATCTTACTTCTCACAATAGTGATGCTACTACCCAGGCTAAGGAACACTATATTCCCCACATACATATGTATATGCGTATAAAATTAACTTGACATGAATTTTAGGTGGAATCGTTTTTGTATGTTGAAATAAACTGTAAACTCTGTCTAAGTCCGTGAAAAGAAGAGGAGAGACTGTACTGAGGTTGTAGCTGCTGGGGTAAGCCATTATCTGCTTTGTCCCCTGGGCCTCTTGCGGGCAGGGAACATGCCGCAATTCCAACCCCAGCCTGAAGCCACTATTTCAGGTCATATTTTGGAGGACGACCCCTTTCCCCTTGCATCATCAAATGCAGCCTCCGACTCTTACCTGAGAGCTTCGGGAGAGCAGAGGATCAGGGTTCAAGAAAACGCAACAGCTCCATCTTGATACCCATCACCTGTCATTATGTGACCCAGGTAATGCACTTAAAATGGCCTGCGGAGCCTTGAGGGTATTTCTTCTGTTTTAAGTATCCACAATCAAAACTCCTTAAAATATCACGGGGTTCCCCTGAGGCTGGATGCACCAGTAGCCTTTGACCTAAAAGGTCAGGTGACTAATTAGACAACACCTCTGCGGAGCGCTGGAATGCTCTGTGCCGAGGGCGGGAAAAGCAGAAGTGGGAACTGTCGATTCCCCTCACTGGGACTATAAACACTCGCAGGAAGATACTTGGAAACAGGTGATTATAACGTGTGTACAGTCGCTCCTTCTGTGTACAACATGCCAAGTGGAAAATGATAGACGAGAACAAGGAGGCGGTTTGGGAAGAAGAGCTAATTGTGGTTAAGTTGGTCGCTGACAAAGGTAAAAGTTATGTGTGTTTGTCTCCCTGCCTGAATGTGATGTCATTTGTTAACTTTCACCTTATTTTATTGAAAAGCACCCCTTTGTTCACTGTGCTGGTTGCTAAAAGGGGCGTAGTATAATTTAATGTGTTTAGATGGAGGGTACGAGCCGAGTTCTAATGACATATAATGGTCTGTGTCCTACAGCAGTTTATTGGCTTTTCAAGGACGTAATGATAGTCAATGGCCATGCATTACATTTCAGACCATGGCCCCCATTAGGTCCAATAGGATCTTTCATCTTTTACCCTCCTGCTTGTAACCAGTAGAGGATCCTATGTCACTGTCAAAACGCTCTCCCCGAGGTACAGGAATCAACTCCAGGCCACCTTGACACAGAATTCAACGTGATTGATGGTAATTGCCTTTTGTGAAAATGCCAGAGCCACTGAAGACTCTTTATTTTCCTCCCTGCCTTTCATAAAGAGCAACTAAAATACTTCACCTGATCTATATGAGGAAATGGTAGGCATCCTATGAAATGCATGACACATCCAGCTCTCTGCACTAAATGGCTTAATTATGCTGATGACATGTTGCGATTCATTGGCCCATTTGGACGCGGTGGCTGTGGTCGAGAGTGGCCCGATTTAGAAGGGATAAAAAGACTATTGTGTGTGTGAGGATGAACGGGGAGAATATATAAGGCATTTGAAACTGAAACCAGATGTGTGCATGAGTGTGTTCTTGTGTGTGTGTGTGTGTGTGTGTGTGTGTGTGTGTGTGTGTGTGTGTATATGTGTGTGTGTGCAAATGTAGTGCTTGTTTAAAGTGTGCCGGCCATGCCGTTGCTTGGTCAGTGAGTTTTTTTTTTTAAGAAGTTGCGGTGTGCGAAGAAGTATGGCTGGTACAATTAAAGGAAAGGATAAAATGAGTAACATGGTGGGGAAAGGAACATGTACGAAACTGCTTAAGGGTTTTGGGAACAGTGAAGGGACGAGGATAATGGGGACAGAATATATCCAGAAATGTTTTCCTGACTCAGCAAAACAGCCCCATTGGAGGAAGAGACAATGTCAAACGCTGACATCCTGGATACACATCACTGTAACAAAGGACGGGCACATAATCTCACCCAGGGATGACCTGCATGAAACTGTCATCTTACATAAACGGCTGTCCCGAAAAAGAAAACTCTCCCACAGCAGCTGAACAATGTTCAGAGCTGCTCGCTCTGTCAGTGCAGCGACCAAACCGAGCGGCAGAAAATAATTTCTGTTTGGGGGGAAGTAATGAAAAAAGTGCTCTGGCATAGCTCAGGACAACATAAGCCAAGAGACTAATTCCGCCACGGCTCCACAAATGTCCCCTTTCCTTATACCTTGAATATTTCCAGCCGCGCCAAATAAAATTGTTCCAGGTGCGCCAATGAAAAGGACGTGCCCGCTCTCCTAAAAGCAGGGCCAAGGGCTGTTAAAGCGAAGCGCGGTGAATTCAGCCAGGCTTTGTGACGGCTGAACTGAAGTAGTGGCCAGTGGCCCTGGGGAGGCTGAGTGCCCTCTCTCACAATACTGAGTGGTGTTTTACTGACAGGTGCCTGCTAACCATTATAACACATGGCAGATTGATTTCGTCTCATAACATCTGACCGAAACAGGGATACAGAGCCCGGGGTGGGTTTTTATAAACAAACCATTGTGATGTAAAAACACGTTTAATGACGTGATATTTGGTAGGATTTTCAATTTATTTTAATTTCTACATCACCTTGGAAAAATATAACAGGCTCTTTTGTTTTCTGACATCTTATAAGCAAAACTATGAATTGACTAATTGAGTAAAGATGCTGATACAGTTCAGAACTAATTTAATCTTACAAATATATAGACTCTCTAATGTAGTTACTAAAAAGTTCAGACTTCAAAGGAGTATGGTTTTCCAGTGCCATGTGAACCATAAAGTAGACTATAGTATCTGAGACTACAGAGAAGTCAGTGAGTGGAGCAGGCCAGGATTCATTACTAACTAACAGATCGCAACAACTCTCAACAGCTCCTACTTATATCTTGTTTTTTTTTTTTTTTTTAGTAAGGCTCTAACAATCTCCAGGTCTAAAGGAGCGGAGCTTTCTGTTTGAGTTTCATCAGTGCCAGTAAGCTGAAACCTGAGCAGAGGAAAAAGGGCACCTCTACGTATGGAAAGGCTTAGGTGAGTAGTAAACTCCCTCTTACGGAACTGATGAGAAACACCTGGGTGTCTGAGCAACAACATCAGCCAGACGAATCAAAGCCAGAATAGATGATTGAGAGCGAGGCGGCACAAATCAAAACCTCTGATCACACAGTCACAAGCTAAGAAAACGTACACGAATGGCTGACCCAGTAGGACTGGAATGAAACCCGAAACACCCCCTTCAAAGACACAACACAAACAAAATATGAGGACTGAACAGCAAACTGAACACATTAATCAAATACTCAGTAGTAAACATTAAACAAACAAACGGAGGTCTGCATAAATAGCCAAGATCCAAGTTATGACACACAAAGAACTTCACATTAACAAGCGCAACTGTAGGCACACTGGGACACAAACAAAATCAAGCCACTTTGAAAAGAAATGCTTGCATCATTTAATCTATGTGTGAGGTTCCAAGTGACGGTCTCTCTCCACTTTCTCTCTTGATTGTGCCACAAATGATTAAAATGGGGCGCTGGGATCTCTCTGTGCTTTGGTCAAAGTCATTAGAGGGACGCCTGTTGAAAACAATCAAATGAGGGCAGAGGGAACGCTAAAGAGCTGGAACTTGTCTAATTCTTGGCCAGTGCTGCCAAACACTTCTCCCTCAATGTGAAAAGAAGTGAGTTGGGTAAAACCAAGATAAGTGCCCTGGGCAATTTTAGCCCTAACTGCCCTGAGCTGCGAGCTCTTTTTGGGTGGTGTAACCAGATATTTCTTCATTTAAACTCTCTTCATGAAACCCTATTACACCTCAACCAAGAGTGACCATTCTCTATGTTGTACATCAATTGAAAGTAATTCTATTTTGGATAATCGCAGGGGTTTGATGTTTTAATTTCCTCTTTCTGGGGAAGCGCCAGGTATTGGCAAATAGTATGTGAGCGGAAATGAAACACAAATGTCTCTGACTCTGTGGTCCAAGGTACATGATGGGTTTCAAGGAGGCAATGTGCCCTTCGCTGCCCACTGGTGATTCGTGTACTGTGCCAGCTTTGTGTATGTGAGCATTATGAGGAGAGGACACATGTCAAAAGTTTTGGCTTTTACTTTCTTTCAAAGCGTGACACCCCCCTTACTGTACTCTATGTTTATACTGTTGTCTGTCTGCTGTTTTTGTGCTGTGTGTTGGCGTCAGTGCTAATAGGTCTGTCAGATGAGATGCTGCTGAGAGCAGTTGTCACAGCCTGGATGTCCAAACTGGCAGCATTCACTTTCCACTTCCAGTCCCGGGAGAGAGTTTGACCTGAGTGGAGTTACCACAATGCACTTTCATGCTGCCCAGTCGGTCATCTAACCCTGCATGCACACACACGCTCTCTCTCTCTCTCTCTCTCTCTCTCTCTCTCTCACATACACACACACACACAGCTAATGTAACCAGATGACATGCTTTAAGAGTCCTCAGACCTTATTCATTATTGTGTATTAAACTGTTCTGATCAGTCATATAAACAGTTCAGTCACAATTTATAACTAAATGTTCTGCTAAAACACGGACGAGAGAGCCAAGTTTTCAGTGTGTGTGACATCAACATACATACAGTGGATGGTTTTGATGACATCGCGCATGAACAAGGGTTTCACAAGTACATGGGCACATTTTCATTTACAAGGACATGGCACATTTTCAAATGGTGTGGAAGCAGAGTAGAAGTTTCTGGCACAACTTCACCTACTTCCAAAATGAATGGAGAAGGGAAAAAAGTCTAAAGGGGTCAAAACTCCAGCAACACTTGCTGAATACAGAGAAACTTTGTTGTTAGACAGATGCGTTTTGGCTTGCGGCCTTCATCAGGGTCATAACATTTTCAAATGGTAACAGGCACAACACAATGTACATGCAAGTTTTCTAATATAAGCACAAATATTTCAGGTCCACAGAATCGTCTTCCTTTTCATTAATAATGTAGCAGCTCACAAAAACATCTCTTTGCAACAAATCAGCATCGTGTATAGATAATTAAACGACAGAAGCAGGTGGATTAATTGGCCTGACATGACAATATAAAAAGGATTGCATTGGATTTTTTCTACTTTCAATTTGAACTAAAAGTTAAAGGACATTTTAGAACACAAACCTCTAATGGTAACAACTCCTCAACATACCATTATTTTCATACAAAAAACTATCCCTTAAAGTTTAAATGATTTTTTGTTTTTTCTTTCTCCAAATAGTGAAACAGTTTCAAAGTTATGGCTTTAAATATAAAATGTCTAACGGTGAAGATCCACACATCATACATCAACAAACTTATCATTTCCTCCAACAACTGTCAGTGCTTTTTGCAATATCCTGCTAGGAGATTAAATCATGTATCAAGAAACAAATCTGTATAAACAGCTGAAATAAAAGTCGAAAGAATCTGCTGGTAACCTTAGATTTCTTTGTGTCAAAGTGTCAAGGGACTGGGAAATGTCATTCTGGTTAAAATTAGAGTCAGACTCCTGGTAGGTTATCTCACTTTAAACTTTTTCCCATAAATTCCAATTTCCTCAGAAAATGTCAAAACAACAATGGGTCTTCCTGCACAGAGTCGGGCTTTGGCCTACAACACAACACATGTAATTCTCCTTGCACATGCAAATTTTTAAGGTCAGGCACTTGTGCACACACACACGCAGAATCTCTGCAGTGCGCACACACAGCTCATGAAAAACACCCACTGTGCCCGCAGATGAGGCTGAGTACACAATGGAGCCAGAGGACAGAGACCTCAACTGAGACTTAACAGGAAAACAGCATGGCAGCGCGTTGGCCAGCCAGTAGCGATCTCAGAAAGAAAACACTTCTGTATTATTCCAACCAGAGGAGACCGTATTGGCCATTTTGCCTGTTCTACAGCGAGACCTGTTTAGCCTTTGACTGATTTCACAGTAACTACTACTGTCTGTGGTCTACAATAACCACAGCACCCATGCTTTCATTGGAAGTGAATGAAAGTAGTGACCTCACTGCATTCGACTGGACCACCCTTAACTGAAAGCTCCCAGAGAAAATCAAAGTGTCACAGTTTGGGGCCTTATATGAAACCAATCCTCCCGTCAGGCGCCATTGTTACATTTCCCATACAGTACTGAAACGCTGTGTTCGTCTGGAGGCGCAGCTGCAGAACATCCATGTGCTGATGTTTATATGTGGACCTGGAAATCCAGCAGAGCTCTGACACCGCTTTTAACAAGCCTCTGCGGAATGCACCGCACATGCAAACACAAACACACACAGCACCATTGAAGCAGCGTACAAACAAACACACATACATACAACTGTTCCCACATGCGCACGCACTTAGGACAGAAATTACGACGTTGCACAATAGTTCAAGTGACCTCAACCTGCAAAAACCTCCGTGTTTTTCTCCTTTACCAGCAGTTCTACGAGCACAGCACATATATATTTATGACAAAAATGTATTTTCTTTCTTGCTGTAGCAATTTTTCCTCTGAAATAAACTGCACTGAAATCAAAATGGAACTCATTCATCTCTGTCTCAGTGGCTCTTATTAATAAATACAGCCAAGGCATGTGAAGAGAGAAGTGTGTGCTTGCATTAGGGTGTATGTATGTGATGGATATTAACTGTGGGAGAAATGTAATGCTTGTAGTACTGCTTGTAACGCTTGTAGCTTTGTTGTGTTTGCACGAGAGTGTTTGCTGCCCAGAGGACAAGTAGAAGGCACCCAGATCCAAATGACTCTCTCCCCGTGCATTGGTGCTGGCTCAGCAGGCTTTGAGCCCGCTTCATTCAGCTCCCTGATTGCATTGGCCTTCTGTCCACCTAGCCATTGATTCCCATGCTCCCAGCCAAGCAGTTTTCTGTTTGCCTTGCTCTCCTCTCAATACCTACAACCAAAGCTGCCTCAATACTGGTATTACCATGGTGTTACCTGTATTAGTGCCGAGGTCAACGGGTTTGAGAGGGGACGGTTCATGTGTAGAGGAAGATGCATGGATCCCGGCTTAGGGAGCCTGACATCATGACTTACACCCTGCTGCACTGGTAAAACAGAGAACGGCTTGAACAATCCCAAAGGTCAGGAGGTGCTGTTTCATCATTCCGCTTAAGAGGTCTATCACTTTGACTTAAGTTCAATTATTGGTATTTGAAGTCCTGTGAGGAAACACTTTGCAAAAGGTTACAGGGGTTAGTGGCAAAGTGGATAAAAGCTTTTATTCATTAGTTCAAAACATCCTATCCAGGATGAAATCTTAGTTTCCGAAATATCTGTTTCACCCAAAAAAACTCAACTGTCCCTGTAGCAATGGATCAAAATCACACAAAGAGAACCTGCTGTGAAAATAATATTGGCTTTCCATGCTGTCGAAAACACAGAGGGCACATTGAGTTTATAATAGTGCTCTATCTTTTGAGCGTGTCTTTGATAAGAATCTGCTCAATTGTACAATGAAGACATTTTAAGACTGTAATGTGTGCTGTCTATGACATGTTGAGATATTATCCGTCTTCTCCACCGGAGTTCCACTATGACTAAACTTTTGCATTACAACTGTCCCGTCATTCATGCTCAGCTACGATGGAGATTTCATAATGGACGGTAATACGAAACCGGTCGCAGAGGTGGGAACGTTCGCAGACACAAAATATTCCCAAAAAACACAAAGGAATGCAAGTCAAGCCTTTGAAGATTAGAAACCTAAGCAGGCAGTCAGATAACGTTCTCTGACAGCAGAGTTTTACAAAGAGGGTTTCTAAAGTTCCTCGTGCAGTTTTTTTCTTTTAGAGGAACACATTACATTCACCTGTATGGTTTGATTGTAGATAGGTTGATGGGCTCTGACTATGGAAGTAAAGAAAGGCCATAATCATTAGAATTTTTGAGGCAACTGAACTCCTAATGGTACATTTAAACACAATACTTAATAGAGAGATTTAAACGTCTCCAAAACCCAATCTGAATTGTATTTGTATCCCCTCTTTTTTTTTATTTCTGGAATGTAATTCAAGTTTTGCAATTTTAAAAGAACATGTTTGTTTTTTTTTAATCTATGAATTTAGTCTGAATTTACCAAAACAATTTGAGCAACCTAATTTTTTGATTGTAGTTTTCTTAAATACTGAACTTTTTATTCAGTTAAAAAACATGGCTTTCAGTGTAAAATGTTTCATTCTACAAATTCAGTGGTATTTAAATTTCAGCATTAAGTTTACAGGAGTGATTCAATTTCACAATTACTAATTCAGTTGCTTCTAAGATTCAAATCCTTTTGGCATTTATTTGCCTCCATTGTTGAACTTTCAACCGTGAGAAAAAGAGATGATGCAACAAACATGAAGAAAAACTACAGAGATTGTGAGGAAAGAACAAAGTGTAGACAGACTGACCCAAAGAATTCCTCCTAATGAATTCACTCTTACATGCGGCCAGGCACTTTAATGAAAATCAATAGTGTAATTTTCTACTTAGATAACCCAATCCCTCGAAACTGATTCCCTCATTTCCTCTCGGTGCATCTTCGATTATTCAATCAAGGAGTCGACCCCGACAGCACCTTGGTACGGAGGTTATAGTTTTAAAGTCAGTCAACTTCAGCTCATGGCGATTTCACCCGCCCACTACAAATGCTCAAATTCAGTACCTGTTTGTTGTATAATCCCTCTTACTGAGACATGCTCCTTATTTATGACTCAATCAATGTCGACCCACAGACCTGGAGGCCAATCGATATGATTACAGGGCTGTTAAAAATCTGTCAAGACTTGCCAAGTCCCAGTTCAATTGTGCTGATTGGGCAGCTTCAGAAGGTGCCTATAGGTTGTCAGTCATTGAAGTCTCACTCCACAGACGTCCAGGGATTTTGCAGAGGGCTAATCAGGGGGAACTTTTCATTTTAGTGCAACTTAAACCACAATCACAAAATTTGTCTTATTGAGCTCCTTCCCAGCCAAGCCTGACTCCCTGCTCTAAGTGTGCTCATGTTTTCCCCCGGAGACATTTAAAGACCTTTAGCGCCAAGCAACCCTGGGACTACGGAGCACCTTCTATCACTTTGTTAAACACTTTAAATTTGGGTGGGCCCAGTTGTTCTGGGCTGATTTCATTGTGCCACACTGTTGAGTTGGCATTTCAACTCCTGTTTCCTGCCAGGAAAACGCTAATGCAAGTTGTAAACGGAAGGTACTGCAAACAATTATAAATGTGTCTAGACACATAAACTGTGTTGTTGAGGGTGAAACTGATAAGTTGTGGAAATAGTCGGTTTGAATTTAAAGCTGATACATATATGAAAGCTTTTATGTTTAATTCAATGCAAAAATCAATAGCAGACAAGATTTGTGTGCTAAATAAAAAGCAAGCATTATAATACCACTAGCATGTTGTAACACTTTCTGTGTTAGAAATAGGTTTGATGTTGAGGGAGGACAATTAACAGACCAAATAATTCTTCATGATATTTTCTGAAATCTACCCAGAATCTGCATTTCACAATCTGTACCTGTCGAAGTCCATAAATCAACTTTTATCATGTGCTGGAACTTCATAAATCTCAATATGCACATGAAAGAGGGGCCTCTGCTGATGCCGTGCCAAAAGCGATTCAGAATCTCATGAAAAGGAATCAGCATCCAGATGCAGTTAGCATGGGGTTTCTGTTTTTTATTTAATCTGTGGTCCGATCTGGGACTGAGGTAAGCGTGAGCTGATCGCTACCAACAGCTGGTATGTGCTCATTTCCATTGTCTGGATCATCTTTCTCTTTTGGACAGGCAGAAAAAGAGGGCTTATAAGGTGGACATGCACTGGGAGAAGATGGAAAGGCAGAAAGCAAAACAGGAAAGTGGAGAGAAGTGAAAGTGTGAGAAACAAAGAGTTAGAAAGGCAGACAGAGAGGTCGGGCCTCATGGTACCTGATCAAACAACTTGAAAGTGTGTCAACACACATCTGGGCAAGATATGTTGCCTCCTTCCCATTATGAAACTAACTCCTCCCCTCCTCCACATTCCCTTGATGCACAGTGATCCTATTAAAATAAGAAAACACATTTGATATCAGTGCAGTCATATTTCATTACAATAAATACTGATCAAGACGACGACTGACCGAAGAGACAGAAATAAAGCTATATGTTAATTACATCAGAGTTTCACTCCTCAAACGACTCCTCACAGTCTGTGAGCACTTGGCAAAGATTCCACTCCTTTCATTCCCTTGTTTGCTCTTGGCAGCCTCCTCTTGTTTTTATGAACTGGCCCTTTAATCCTATCCAACCACAATTGATGCAAAAAACACGGGGCATTGGAGTATACACCAGGCAATTACACAAACACAAACATGTCCTAACATTTACAGCAATGATTGAAGTCAAGGCCTGAAACCTTGAAGAGTCAGAATGAGCCCATTTCCCAAGGGCAGGCGGACTGCACATGCACGGGGCTGAACAGTGACCATTCGTGATTCAAGGCATGTTCAGGGCATTATTCTTGGCATGAGGACACATCGCATCTGATATTACTTCCGTACTGTAATAATAAACCGCTTCATCTCTTCGGAAGGGATGGATAGAGTGTTCTGGAGGGCACGGCCCTTCCTGAAATTACATACCAGATGCTGAGGGCATCTCTTCTTCCTGATATACACAGAAATAAAAGCTAAGAGTAATGAAAGTACTGTGTGTGGCTGCAAATGCCTTCAGTAGCCCCCCACACTCCTGTGGATACACTGCTTCAATATGATCTCAAATGAGGATTGACACAGATGGAATAAACTGTTCGTTTGTGACATATGAAAGAGGAGAAAAAACGAAATTCATCAAATGAGTCAAGTAAGACTATGACAACACACAGCGGAGTAAATGCAGTTTGTAACACACATGAAACAGAGCACAACACATCCACATGTAAATGAACACACACACACACACACACACACACACACACACACACACACACACACACACACACACAGTCCTGAAAGCCTCAGTGACATAATCGTGTGTGTGTGTGTGTGTGATCATTAAGTGACTGTGGCAGGTTGTTTTTGCCCAGGTTGCCCTCTCTGCATCTGTTCCCTATAGTGCCTCATTAGTGGAATTCCTCCGGGGAGCTGATGGGCAGGTCAGGAAGACGGTCGCAGACCTCCGCTGTCTGTGAAGCTGACAGGGCTGATAACGTCGAGGTCTGGATGGAATTTTAGGGGTCCAGGGGGAGGGGGACAGAGAGGGGGAGGCGAGGTTGGGTCTTGTGCTCACGATCTGATGAGAAAGTGAAGCTGAAGAGACGTGTGACTAAGGCATCCCAGCATGCAACCTCAGCTCCTTGTTGCTTCCCATCAAAGGTTTGCTGCTGTGTCCTGGAGCCTATAGTTAATGCAAGCATATATGACTGAACCATTAAAGGGTCAATTCACCCAAATAGCAAAAAGATTTTTTATTTATTTTATTTAATATTAAATTTAATATTATTTAATTATATATATATACATATATACACACAATTCCTTTTCTTTTGATTTGATTAATTTTATTTTTTTATTATTACTTTATTTTCCTACACTTTTTCCCTGTTTCTTCATTTTTTCCCAGTGTGTATTGCAGTGTGGTATTTTGATAAATTGTTTATTGTGACATTTGCAGCTATATTGATTGTGTGAGAAGGTCAAACCTTCTCTGGGCAGCTGTATGTGACTGCTCATTACTGCACAAACTGTTTCTGCATATTTATACATTTGGTCATCTGCACATTTCATGAGTCTGATGATGCACTGAGGGATTACATGTCAATCAGTTGAAGGTGTGGTCTCTGACACAAAGTGATTGCTTAGGGTTAAAGACACAAGGAGGAATGTTTTGTACTTAAATGTGTACATGTGTACTCGAGAAAAAAAAAAATCAGATTTTGATGGAGAATCTACAGTCCAGATTGTCAGCAGCTTTTATTGGATGAACTCTAAATCCTTTGAGCTTCACAAACAAAATTCCATTAACCTCCATTGTATTTGATTCATGGGAGAAATATCAGTGATGGATATCTCAAAATATCAGCAGATAAAACAAAAACTATACAGTTCATTTGAGTGAACTGACCCTTTAAGGTTTATCACCTCTCTCATGTTTCATACTTAACTCTCTCACACCTTCTCTGGCCCCCTATTTCGTTCTCCCTCACCGTTTATTTCACCGACTCTTTCCCGACGGATACTTTTCTGTCACTGACGCGTCCTCCATCACTAGTTGAGCGTTCCTTGATAGACTTCATGCAATCAGTGCGAGTCACAGATAAATATCAGTAAACAGTGAGTGATGTCTCTCAGCTGGTTTTGATTTTTTCTGCTGTCTTAGCAGGTCAGTCAGCGTCTTACACCGGATCAGAAAACCTGAACATGATACCTTGCAAATCCCAGGAGACCACTGAGGTTTGACCACTGCTGTCCCTGAATTATACACATGCATGAGTGCACAGCTATCCACACAAAAAAACACACACACATACTCATGGTCAATACCAAAGTGAAACTAATGGTACGCATGTGTACTGAGACGCATGCAGGCTAAAATGCCCCCAGAGCAATCACATGTCCACTCCATTTTTGAGAGACAGCATCTGTGAATATATACATTTCTTATTCTTTGGTTGCCCAGCACTCAGTGTTACAGGACATGACAGGTGTCAGCATATGTTTTTTTTTTCTCCATATGAGAGTATATCATTTTCACCTTGACTCAATATCTCTATTTGAAGTCAATGGGAGTTTCATTCTTTAGCTCCTCTGTTCTGTGGGTGAGAGGAAGTTCACAACCCATCAATGCAAATGAACAGCTTTCACAAGCAATTTAACTCTACCTATGTGTGACGCCAGCTGAGCAGCCATCGGCTTCTGTGAGACTTGGGGTCAGAGTAACTTGGCAACGAATTCAGTTTGACCTATTGGGAGCACAAAATAACCAGTTAATGAGATAACTCCAATTAAGTCTGACTGAGAATCGAGCCTCGCATAAGAACATACCTCCTTCTGATTTACAACAAGGCAGGCCTTAACAGGAAACTCCAGATGGGAAGTGAAGCAATAAAGATAGATTTGTAAAACAAAGTTGATTTAGTGTGATAATAGTAAGATTATCCTTTAGAATGAGTGAAATTTAAGTGAGTGTTATGTGTGTTGGTTTTACCCTAATCCATGTTCCTCTTGTCCTTTTTCGTACATTTAAAATTATAGTCAAATTAATAGCAATATATTCGCCCATACTGTTAAAGTTCGCATTGAAATCAGTCAATTCATGTGTTTGCATTTGTGCTTCATAAGCTCAGTGAGTATTATTTTGTTACTGACACAAACTCGTGCAAAATATAAAACTTTATGAGAGACTGTAAACCAGGCTACAAGTAACCACTAACTTCATGGAGAATGGAGTGTTTCAGATTTTTAATGGTGAACACATTCCCATTTCTCAGCTCAGTTCTGTTCCAACTATTGATAAAATGTGAAACTAACAGCCTAATAGGTCGCGGCTGGCCTTGCATTGTAGTCGAGTGCCAAGCCTTCACTGAGGATCATACACTGCTTTTATTGTAGCTGAGCCACAGTCCTGCATAGAAAACTAGTCGACCCTCTCGCCTTATTCTTTTTCTGTCATACATTTGGTGCCACATTTTCCTTGTCCTGTGCACGCTCCGTTTCCCCATTGCATCACTCACAAAGAGTGTAGTTAACTATTGGCAGGTACTCCAAAATCTGGTTGGATTTAATCAAATGTGACTGCCCATTTTAAACAGGCCTCAAATATGAAACTGCTCTCCCTCCGCCTAATCCCACAAGGCTACGAATATCCATATAAATGTGTCACATTTGTCTGAATCCACAGATTTGACAGGCTACAGTACAAGCAATCATTTAGGGCTGACGGACACCATGGTACACTGAAAAAATAAATAAATAAAGAATATAAAACAGCAGTCCCATTTTACAATTTCATCTTCCTTCCATTTTGGTTCCCCGGGCCTGAGGAATTTCAGTAGGATTTTTCAGCATCAGCTTTAAATGGAATTACATCCAGATGTGGCCTGAGCCTGGCTCACGGTCAGTCAGGGGTGGAGATGCAGAATAGGTGAATGGGGTAAGGGGGACAAGGAGAAACCACGTGGTTTCCGGCACACTCCAAGATGCACTGAATAAACATGACCCTGCTGTGACTCTTACTAGCCGGCCTCGCCCTCAGGGGGGCTCCTGCGGGTCCATTAGACCTGTTCAGATACCTCAGGGCTGACCTGCCCTATTTCAAACTCAATCAGTGTCCCATAGGAGAGCTGTTATATTGCTGCACGGCTACAACACAGCCACTACACGACAACAAGGGCCTCTATTACGGAAGAGAGTGAACCCATATACCTACAGGACAGACTCTGGCTCCGCTGAAGGAAAACAATTCAAGCACTAAATTGGGTTTTGATTCCTTTTTCTTAACAATATCCAGCACACACACAATGGAGGTGCGGAGCAGGTCCCAGAGGATAACATGCATGGCTTCTAAAAGGTTATTTTTCATCTATGCATCGTAGAGCCATGTCTAAAATCGGCCTCTCCTTCTCTGTAATGGATTCCTGTGGCTGCACTTGGCCGTCATGCTCAAGTTGCGTGGGTTGCATCATGAAAACACTTGGAGGAATCAGAGTTGGGGTTAGCTGACGTCCTCTCGTTCCGTCAAGTGTAAAGCAAAACAGATACACGGCACTGATGTTGAACAGCCTAATCACAAAATAACCAATAACTGCGTTCTTTAATACCACCCACGGTTAGTTACACACGGGGGATTTTCAATGACTAATGGCACTTTGTTCAGTCCTACCTCATCCCTCACCCTCGAATCACCCTTTCTGGAGGATGAACAAACAAGGATGGACCAATTTTTCTATTCAACCAAAGAGCAAACAGAGAAAAGCTTTCACTAACTTGGGCCAAAAGTGGATAAAGCAAACAATCCTCTTGCATTTTAACCCCAGCACTTAAGAGTAAAACGAAAACAAGCTCTCAAAATAAAAGTGACTGAAACAGCAGCAGGAGCGGGAAAATTAATTAGTACAATTAAAACATTGTCTAAGTGTTACTTTCACTCCATAATGTGGTAAAATACAGTACCGTCACCTCAGCAGCTCTTCCCCACATTTTCAGTCTGTAACCTACTTTTGTGTCGGAGCTAGCGGTGACTCTGCAGGCATTATCAGCTCCTTTTAACACCAACACTCGCAGCACTAGAATCAGTACTGCAGGCACTTATTTTCACATGCTGGAGAGTAATTACCGAACGCTTGCAACTCATTGGCGTTCTCCCTGTGCCATAGTGACTGTAATTATCTATTCATGCATCGCATTCCTCAGAAAAGCGTATCGATTCCAGCTGTGATGGGGGACTCTCTGCTGCTCAAAGCAACGGAGAACCAGCAGAAGAAAACATGTTTTTATATTTGATTAACAGAATCATCATTAACCATTAAAGTCACAAAATAGATTCTGCTAGAACGCAGTGTCTCAAATCTGACAGTGTTCCACTGATGTTGTTTAACACTTACATATTCTCTGCTGGTTCATACAACTGATCATTTCTGGGTGATAATAAAAGCTCTTTTCATATTTTCCCAGTTTAAATATAGCAACAACATGAACATGTTAAAGTTAAGATTTTCATCAAATTTACCTCAAGCATTAATTAATCATAATGTCAAAATAATTTGTGCTTGGAGTTCAATCCAAAAACAACCTGGCAGAGGGAAACCATCTAAAGGTTTGGCTCTTAGGAGTTACATTGTCCTATAGAAGAAAGTGTTTACTTTTCACATGGCTCATCACTGACTGTGATTGGTTAATCACGCGAGGGGTATGAAATCAACCATTGGACGTCTCTGCTCCTACATACCAGATCTCACCAAGCGGAGAAGTTATTCTGGGGTTGCCACATGATTATTTGGATTCGTGTCAAGGCTTTAAATTCAAAACCACAAGCATCCGGAGCGCTTAACCCAAACCCTTGACTAATCAGCCCCAAGATTTGGGAGTAAAGTGAGTGGTTTTCTCACAGGTACGGGAGCATCAATGAACACCCCCCCTCCCAAAAAAAACTGGGTTTGACTCCTTCACATGTGGCTCTTTGCTACAAAATCAGGGCATCTGCCAAGAAGTATTCCAGTCACTGGCTTTCTGATTTTTCCCATACCATTCTGTGCTGAAAATTAAGCCTTTATGTTCACTGTGGATGTGTTGCAAGTTTATACTGACCACTATGTGACTGCTGAACTATGTTGAGAGAGTGATAAAAAAAAAAAAAAAAGAACCGGCTGACTTTTCAAGAGCAGCTCTGCCCATACATAAAAACATCCATAAAAATGTTATGAGGTTATTGGGTAGACAGATATCACAATAGCCTAACTGAGTAAGAGCAACTGGTTCGTCTTAAGATGGTCATAAAAACTAACCGATAACCTTCCGAAGAAAAACTATGTAAATGTAATCTGTCCTGCAGGAAATCAAACATTGTTTGGTTTGGTTTATGTGTTTTAATCCAGAAAGAAGCATCATGCTGACAGATTATTTGTGAAAACCTTTAGTTTCAACACCATCCAGTAAACATTCATCATCACAGAAATGATGGAACCAACCAGATATAACAACAAAAATAAATTCTGGATAAACACTGAAACATTTAATCAAATGAGAATTTTTCAAAATCGGCATCAGCTAATTAAAAATTATGCACTAAAGAAAACTAGAGAACATGTTAACCTTTATATAATCTTTTACATTTCTGCTTCAAAATTTCACCCAATCTTGATTCTCATACAGTAATATATCTCTTTTCCTTCTTAAACGATATTGTAATTTGCATTAATAAGTAGCTCACATTTCTCATGATTTTTTTTCTTGGTTTTCTTACAACTGAAACATTATAATGAGGAAAGACAGAGTAATTCTCTGTGCTCTTGACATCTAAGAACTGAATGAGCATTCTTGCATAATAACCATTGTCCCAAAAGGAAAGAGAGATCCACAGGGCCTCTCTTTGCAAAATCTGCTCACATGACTAAAAAACAACCTTAAGGGAAGACTGTCTATTCTCTCAAATAAAAAAATTGAAAAAACAACTCCGTTATGGGAGTAGATGAGAGTAATCCTATCTACACAGGATCTGTGCATTGCCTTACGGCCATATCACTTACTGGTTCTGGGTGGGATTGTGTTTCAATTTCAACCTAAGTACCTACTGCCCTTCATCATTTACATTCTGGCTTGGAATTGATAAGGTACCCTTTAAGAAGTTCACGTGTTCCCAAAAGGGTGAGAGGTCCACAGACACCCACTCACCATCAAAGATTACGACTGAAAAACTAAACAGCATCTGCACAAGTGATTGATGCATGAACTCAGGCTGAGTTCTCAGTTGACTTCAGCTTCTCCGTTTCTGCTATCTGAGCAGGAGATTTTCATGGCATACAGCCTGCACGAAGCCTGCCGGACATACTGTGTCTCTTCATAAAGTACATCAAAAATATGCACCAATTACATTTTAAAGTGTGTCTTCATCTTTCACTGGTTATCTTGTATCTTTAGAGATGTAGAGACATGAAGCAGATTATTGTGCTCGCCTAACTAACACTGATCCCCTGTCCCATCAGCCAAAACCACTAATTGGACTACCACAGACACTCTTGCCAGCTTCTCCAAAACTAGCAATGAGCTGAAACCCCCGAGAGCAGCTCTGCCAAACAAGCACTACAGTGAACAATGTGTAGTTGCTGTCAGAGGTCATTGAAATTATCTCTCTACAAATTACTTTGTGGGCTCATGGTAATGTGAGGCCTCGAGCAGAGGGGGTGGGGAGCGGCAAATTCAAGTCTCATGGATAATGTAGAGTTGGTAGGGGCCCAGGAAAGCATCATCGCAGTTCAGATGATCTCTCTGCGATCCTAACCGCTGACATAGAGGAAAGACGCATCACTGCAAAACACCGGATACACAGCCACAGCTCTCATATCAGATTCCTTACATAGTTTGTGTTATTGAAACATAGCCAGATGGAAATGATACAGCTGGTCCTTTGTCATATGTTGTCATTTAGGATGGATTTACACAGAATTCGTGATTTATTTTCAGGCTGTGAGCATCCAGCAAGTATTGACATTAACATTTAATAGTCCTCCTACTGACAGAATTTTATCCTTGCAGGTCTGTCAAACTGACATGGTTAAAACTCTCTGGACTAAATCGAAATCCAAAGCTGTAGGCAAGTATTAATATAGAAATCTACACTCTGTGACATGTTCGCAGATATGTCAACACCTGTGTCATTGGCAAGTCAGCAGGTGTTTTCCCTGTTTGTTCCGTACTAAACTAGACCAGCACTATTCTCCCAGCAAAGACACTGACCTACAGTGAAAGTTCAACCGTCCTCTGCCCTTACAGCAGTTAGGGTCGTACAAGTTGAGCACAAGTGGCAAAGCAATCACTATAAAGCAAAGATGGAGTCAGGGCTTGGGGGAGGCAGACACAAGAGAAGGAGAGCAGGTTTCTCCCCAGACAAACAGGGTCATTAGCACTTTCAGAGGGAGTCCCAGCAGGAGGTCAGGACATGGGGAGTTTGATCTCAGTGAGAGCGTCTGAAGCCATGAAATGTGGGGGCAAACCTAAACCATGGGGAAGGGCACAAATGGTAGAGCGATCACAGGGCTGCAAGCGGAGTTCCGCTTTAAAAGGGGTCAGGTGGCTTTTTCATCTCCGCTGAAGGCGCTCGGCAAAAGTGACGTGATACACAAAGGACAGGCGCTGTGTTGATTGACAGACACTAGAGGACGAGGTTAACGCTATTCTGCATACGTCCATACAGCCTAAACAAAAGGACAACAAAGCAGAAATAACAAGAGAAAGTAGAGCAGCCGGATTAGTCTCCGAGTTCTCCCTCAGACAGGAGGTTGAGAAATTGGACACATTAAGTGATGGATGCTAAACTGTCAGTTCTAATAGGCAGCAAGGCAGTAGGCACTGTACTGCTGCTTCAGGAGTCCAGGAGAGAACAGTCCAATGATCAACACAAGGGAGCCAATTAAAAACCAGACTTTGGCAGCCAACTGCATTACACTGACCCTGATGTGACGCTGGAAATACATCAGAATCCACGGAGAGGGTTTTTTTTCCATTTTATTTTTATTTGCAGCAAAACCCTACCCAGCATTTTCAGTCTTCACACTACAGGCTATTATCGATTTGTGGTCTCCTGTTAAATCACTGAGCCTCCGCTTTAATTATTTCTAACTGACTGGCTGCAGGAGAGTCTGGTTTCACCCCCTTGTTATGGTGAAAAGGGATGAGCGCTGACATCATTCTCTCCTCTGATAAGATGGAGAGCCTAATGACAAGGTCACTGAGGTGGAGGAGGTGAGGCTGCAGTCTATTGTGAAGATAACACATTTCAGCGAAGGTTTCTGTATCCTGTTGCCTGCAGAGATCAAACACAGAGGATGCCTTTTTTCACTCTGTGATTGAATTTGTCTCAGTTCTCTGAGTTAGGTTGTTTTTCTCTCACTAATTGGAGAGAAGACTCACAGAAGGATGCAGGAGATAGCTGGAACTCAGGAAGGTCACTGATACAAAGTTCCTCGTCTTCTTTCAAATGCTTTGAAATAGTTTCAAAAGCTTTGTTCTGTTTAAAGAAAAATCCCATGAGACAGTGAGGCATTATTGAACTGGGAGATATCAGCCAGGTGACCATACGTAAGCACTACATATGTTGGCAAAGGAGCTGTGATCTAAATACAGTGCAGTTATTTCTGTATGGGAACATCAAGATTGACATTGAAAGAGTAATTATGCAGCAACTAATTGCATGTTGTGCAATCAGTCTTCAACCAATCAAAGCAAAGTAACAGCATACGAACAGCTTTTTAGTTTTTGCTTCTACAGAGCAAAGAGAGTTAATAAAATCCAAACAATTCAAAGCCTGCACCTTCATTAATTTATGAGAGGATACCACACATGGAAAACACATCAGAGACAATCCAAAACATATGGAGGGCCCTTGCAAGAAAGTGCTTGTTGAACCCGAACAATCTACAAAGCTCCTTACTCGGAAATAAACCCAAACGCTGTGTGAACCAAATCTAAAAATTCCCGAGATTGCAACTGGACCAAATCGTAATGTCTCTACATCCTTTCAGAAACATTAGAGAACTTGGTGACAGAGATAGTGAGTGCAGAGTGTCAAAGATGTTTGAGGGTGTCCATCCGACCCTGCGTCGTAACTTCCAGGGAACGCGCGGCTGTCTGGAAATAGCATTTCCCAACAAGCCTTTGGTGTCTCCTCGTTTTACACTCATATGACCGACGGTTCCACCTGACTGACATTCACAGAGTGTTAATGTACACTCACTGAAAACAAATAAAAGCTCAGAGAGATATTCACTGTGGTACTTGTGGTTTTTACCCAAGTGCCACAGTCAGCCACCCTCGTCTTGTGGCAGAGGTGATTCCCTGCGTTGCTGTGGTTTGTCAGCCGGGGAATGTAGCCAGTTCATCAATCATCATCATCCTTCCCCAACAGACTTCCACTGTGATGCTGTAACATCTGCCGAGCACCATGCCAGATATCTTAAGAAATTATAGTATGTCACATCTGCAGTGTTCACAATAACTATAACTCAGCCGTTTGAAGATCAGGATATGAAACACATGTCTGTCATTCAACCCTCAGGAACAAGGAGAGTTACAATCTGCTGCTGAGGAGCTGGGATAAGATGAGCTAGGATGCTGCTTCAATGAACACTTCCTGCAACTAACACAAAAATACCTATGGGTCTCCCAAAAGGGGGGAGGGGGTTCAATGCTACTAAACCTAGTCATATGGGAGAAGGAGGTCAAGGTTCAAAAGGTCAAAAGGCCACTGTCAATCGACACATCTGTCAGGAAATATTTTCTGTCCTTACATCTTCATCTGGTGTTTTGAGTTACGAGGGTTTCTGGTAGAGTGGATATACAAATACAGCTCATATGTAACTCATTGGAATCCAAACACAGATTTAACAGGTCATTGCACCATCAAAGAGCCTCTCAATCGCCACTCATACAGATCAAAAATTTGGAGAGGTTGATGTTTAGTAAACATACATAAAATCTGCCCAACAGACCGTTTCAATTGTTGACCACACTGGACTGAAATGTTGACTCAGTCTGAACTGAATTCAACCTTCCAGTGAAGCTAAATTAAAAACTGATAGCAAGTCTTCTCCTTTTGCTTTTGGTCAAAATATGAGGACATGATTTTAATCATGTAGATTAATATAAGTCTAGATAGGATCGTAGAATTATGGTCTGTGGGTGGCGGGAAACTTCTCACCATGAACTATTTTTGGATTGGTCTTAGACACTGTGCAGACAGAGTCATCTTTCCAGTTGGGGGAATGTCAGGCCGCCTGGGTGAATTCCTTTCCCCTAGTTCGGGGTTTGACCTCCCTGGCCTTTGCCACAAATCTTCAGGTCCACAGGTCTTTTACTGTTGGTGTCCAAGATGTCCGTGCAGGCGTCATGGCCTGTTTGAAGAGACGAAAGGGAGGCCCTTGTTCCCTCAGTCACGTTCATGTGTAATTCTTTCAACAGGAACCTGTTTCACTGCCAACAGGATGCGCCTGTTTGTCATGTTGCTCCCTGCTGCTGGCATTTGAAACTGTCCACCACAATGAATTACAGGGTTTTTCGTTTCAAATTTCACAACATGGAGTTGCAAATATCTACATTTGTTTGAGAGACTAAGAGTCTTCAAAACCATAGACTGCCTGTAGCATATAGCATAAACGTATTCCAAAGTGAGCTTGACCAACTCAAGGTATTTATAATTGATAAACATCAAGCTGCCTACAGCTTTCCCTTTGTATCTAATTTTTACATCAAATACATGGACGTAGGGCTGCAACAAATCATTATTTTCATCATTGATTAATCTGTCAATTATTTTCCTGATTAATAAAAACATCCAGTCAAAGTGAAAAATGCCCATCGCATCTCTCCAGGTTGGTCAGCCCAAGGTGAAATCGTTTTGTCCAACCAACAGTCCAAAGAAGCTGAAACCAGCACGTCTGACACCTTAACCTTCTAAGGATCATACATTAATTGACACATATAAACCACTATATAGAAGGAGTATCTCACACAATGGTACACCTTTGCACAGAAATGAACTCTGCTTTGCTTTGCTATCCATTGCCTTCCCTCAGTATTGTAGATATGTACATTTATCAACACAGGCTCTTTTTGCCTAAAGCTCTCAGTCAGTTTAACTCCTGCGATCCCTCCCACTCACACTCACTCATTCTATCACCTCTCTCTCAGTCGCTCATAGGCTGCTGCAGTCAAGAGGATGAAATCACTCCATCAGTGAGTGGCGCCTCCACTGTCACTGGCATCAGACAGCTCCAGAGAAGGCCGTAATTAAACAACTCAAGCTCTGGTAATTACCCTACAGTGGCCCTAATTACCCCATTCTCAGGGTGATTACAGCCTACAGGGGGAGGGGACCAACTACAAAAAGCCCTCCCTGCCTGGGTGAAGGGGGTTGGCAATGATGGAAGCGGTGAAATCGCGGGGCTTTAATCCAGTGTCACTGTGGAAATGGAGGAAAGGAGCAGGTACACTGAGACAAAAGGGATATCTTGTTCTTGAAGGGCTGGGGTGACAAAACAGTGTGTCCTGGAAAAGAAGCTGTGATTCACTAGGTAGTGTTAAAATAAGCCACAGAATCCTTCAGTGAGTAAAACGGGCAGCAGGATTTAGCTGTTTGAACTGTCAGAATAAAGGCTTTGTGCCCTCCACACAAAGATTACATCTACAACAAGAACCACAACAAGATTGAAAGATGTTCACGCTGATGTATCCAAACACCTTGAAACTTTGCCAAAAGGTTACAGTCTATCGCGTCCATCATGCAGTGTTCAAGAGTGTATCTTACACAGATCAGCGCGTCTCCTCTCTGTCTCAGCATTTTTAGTACAAGAGGGGCTTTGCTGCTCTAAGCATATCGCCCCCCCCCCCCCGAGGATGTGCTGACTGGGGGAGGGATCGATGCTCCGCTCCAACAGTCACTGGTGTGTTGATTCAGCACCTGGCCAGAGGGACAAGGTAAAAGGTAAAAGGGAAAGAATAAAGTGACGTCTTTAGTAACTCTGAAGAACTTGTCGCATCCTTTGTGAAGGTGAGTCCTTTAATTGCTTAAGGGGACCCTGGGGACCTACACAGACTGGCCCCGGTCCTTTGGTGGAACAATGCACTATGGTGAACTGCAGCAGAATCCGTGCTGCACCACAGAGACAAATGCATCCAACATTTCAAGTGTAGATGATTTAGCATGAATCTGCAATTGAACATGGTTTTTGTTTGTTCTTTATAATACTAATATATAACTGGCAACAGTGACTACATACGATATGCTCGATGTTTGCCTACTAATCTTGAGCACTTACTCATTAATTCCCATCAACAATGAGATAACACGATTTGCACATTCTTATTTATCATAAGCCATAATAAGGCATGGTGCAGTTAAAGGTACCCTGTGGAGATTCTGACCGGTAATAGCAGCATGGAGCAATGTTTTGATGAGTGAGTCCCCATTTTGTTTGTATCACACTGGCACATTCCTGCCAAAGGTTTCACACTATTCCAGTGATCTACAGGTGGTGGTAATGTGCCAAGAAACATAGCAATGTGCCAAAAAAGGCAGGGAAGAAGAAGACTGCAAGCTAGTAAAGATGGATGTAAACAAAGCAGGTTCTCAAACCGTTGCATAAAGAAGGAAATGCATTCTACAGATTAGTTTGACGTAAAGGATACACATTATGCATTTTGTAAACAGAAACTTTGTTTACAAGAAAACTAAACAGGGCACCTGTGTTGGTTAATATTAATACAAACACTTCCTGCGATTGTTTCTTATCGCAACCCCTTCACAGGCAAACTACCAATAGGGATCTTTTCAGTAGTTTTATGTGGTCGTGTAAGATTATAATATTGCAAGGGAGGGACCAATGGTAAAACAAGCAGCAACAGTCCTTTTTGGAGTTTAGGGAAAACTTTTTGCAGACAGCAAAGAGATGACTGTGGAAAAAATGCGGAATGACATGCAACAAAGGTCCCTGAAAACACTGTGTTGGCATTTTAAACACTAAGTCACCAAGGCACCCCAAGTTTAGGCCTACCTTTAACATGTCATGCTATTTCCCTTCTGTGAAAAACCATTTGCGGTGGGCCCATATCACAGGCTCTGACCATGGTTGCTCACGATACAGTTGGGTACAGGTGGCACTACTAAACATATTTCATCCAAAAGAAATAAATAATCAATACTCTCATCAACTCGTAATAACTAAACTTAAAAAACACCACACCAGTGTTATGACCTCCTCTTTACTATAATAAAACATTTGACCCGTTGACAATATGACAAGGCCAATATGGCCCGTTAAGATCAGAAATAGCTGTCAACTTCAGTCCAGCAGAGAGATTTATTTCGACGAGACGAATATTAAAAACTGTAGAGGAAACACTTAAGTGTCGTTAAACAGAACTGAACAGGATGCAAGAACACGCCCAGCACCTTGCAGCCATTTGTAGCCATAATGGGGATTTGTTTTGCCAAAGCGACAGAGCAACGTCATTAGCATGCATTTGGCATTATTTCTATGTGTGCTGGAGGATCTGAGTGGGACATCTGCTATGTGTTGAGTGAGTGAGGAGGGCCATTTGAGTGAGTGCGCTGAGGACCCTGATTGATGTCGCACACAGCAGAAAGTCCCGGCGGTCCCATTAGCAGCTACAGTCTGCATTACTGTCACACCCGTCAGCCATGATGGAAGACTGCTCTGCCGCCACAGCCATCAGTAACCTGCCCTGTCTATGAAACGACACACAGGGACAAATGAATTGAATACAACACTTCCCAAATGAACACTGGCTGAAACCAGAGACACACTGTGCTTTCATGCAGCCCTCAGCCCTTGTGAAATTGCTCCCATTTCCAGCAGCGTGCATTTGGCATTCATCAAAATCGATATCACCTTTCACGCTCATTGTTGCCTCTGTGGCTTGTTCTCACTCATAACTCAGTCATAATTCCCTTGGGATGAATAAAGGAGGGATACTGTCGAATTACTTGAAAATATTTACATGACAACACAGTACGATATTATGTATATGCTGCAGGATCAGTGCTTTGTTTTGCTGGGTCCAGATGCAAGATTTCATTACTTCCTTTTTCCCTCGGGTGAGTAATGATATTGGCCTTATTCACAGGTGCAGTACAGATAAGATATGAATCACCACACAAGTGGTGCTTCAAAGGTCACTCTTTAAAATATATATGTCTGCTTCACAAGAGTGAAAAAAGAAAAGAAGTTCAACAGAGAAAAGATGTGTCAGTGTTGAACATTCCAAATTGGCAATTCCCATAGCCTCTGGCATGTCTGAATTACCCACAAAGCCCTAAGGACCACACCATATGTCATTCTAGTGCTCTTAAACTCAAATCAAATGTCTCTGGTTGTTTAAACAGCTCAGAGTTGGACTACACAAGACAACACTGTAAAACAAAAGGCTTCTTGTACCCAAGAAGTATGTCTCTTGCCCCCAAAACAATTAGCTTCATACATGACAACAGCACTCAGATGTGTTTGTAGAAAAATAATTTACCCTTTCAATCTAATTACCCTGATCCCTCCTGCCCCCAAAGGCTTCCAACTCACAATGGAGCTGTTTGTAGAAAGCTGAGTGGGGATTTTCGTTGACATAATTGAGATGAATATGTAACTCAACCAAGACAAACAAGCATGGATATTTAGAATTCTACAATAATTGAATTAAGACATGACAAGATGTATCTTGTGCTCTGGCATGTTCCCTCAGAGAAGCTGCGTATGGAAGTGTGAGTGCACGTGCACACATGTGTGCAAACACTGGTGTCTTGTCTGCATCTGAACATCTGCAGGCTTAAGTACGCATATTACACACTGTATGTGCTCACTGTACAAAGCCCTTTGTGTTGTGAATCTATTTGCCTTCATTACTATTCAATGCCGTTGTTTGTGCATACACACAAATAAATGTGTGTATGCGAGTGTGCATGCATGCATGTGTACATCATAACCAATTACTCACTATGTGACACAGATGACTTCAAGAAATGAAGGGAAACCGAATTTAATCAGTGGGACTCTGCTTACTTCAGACAGCTTCAAAGAAGAAGGAGGAATGTTATAGACGGGCTGATGATAATCTGAACTCCACAGGACTTCACTTGGGAAGCACAAAAGGCCACTGAAGTCATGCCATTCATGCTCCTTGCATGTTTTGGATGGAATTGCATGCCCTGTCCTTCATGCTCGCTCTAGTTTTCCAGCCTTCCTTTTCATGGTAGCAGACACTGTGCAACAATAACACAAAGACTTTCTTATAGATTGAGACTATGAATATACACAGAACCTAAGGATGGTACTTTGTGCGAATTACATATTATGAAATGGACAGATAAGGGACAGATCTGTTTCACTCCCGGTGCAGCAAAAAGGAACACAACCGAGACAAAGTGTTTATCAACAGCGAGGCTCCTGCAAATATAACTGCACAGGTTCATCACCACTTGCTGAAGACACGTCGTTCACAAGTTCATCCAAAGGCCGCGCGCTAAAAACACAAATTCCATTGCAAAGAACATCGCAACTTAAAACCTGCCTTCAACACTACTGCAAATCCACTCTGACAGTCATCTGACGCAGACAGTCTCTCAGCCTCTGGTGGACAACAAGGAAAAAGCAGCAACGGCAGCAGACAGCAGTGTCAGTAATGAGAATGGATAGCAGCTTGGCTACACCGTCTCAGCCCCATTGATCACATGGCTGTGAAGGAGAGAGAGCAGTGTGCATGTTCTAATTCTTCTCAGATCCATTCTAATTTGGCTCTATATTGATAACTTCTCCCCTCAAACCCTTTGTAGCAGAGGGTAGCGCATGTTAGAGGGCAAAAGAGAGTAAACAGCCTTTTTTAGCCACTGAGCAATATTCACCGTTCTGCTAAAGGCCAATATAATTGGAGACATTTATGGATGAATTCATGACTGCTGTGTGTGCGTGTATGTTCGGTATCAGTGATCACTTCTCACTGAAGGCTACGTCGATACATGTATTAATGTTTACTCTGGGCAAACGGCTGAGAAATGAATTATTTGATTAAGTTACTTTAACACTTGGCTGGCTCGGAATCTGTCGCTATCAGTCAGTGACCACTAGCATGTCACTGACTGATGCTGAGGCGGCAAATGCAACGATGGCTCACTGTGGAGGAGGACTTTATTTGACGCATAGATGTGGCCTCTTTTTCTCTTTTTCTATCCCACAAACACTCTCCAGTCCTGTGTCTTTCAAAAGGTTTCCTTGTGAAGTGGTCGTGTGCGTCCGCAAAGGGTCACATCTGATCCAGCACCATTACCTTGTACTATTTCCCCTTCTTCCATCCTAAACTCCAGCGCATGCCTCATAAATGTCATCCCAGTCTGTCTAAGCATTAATCTCTATGAGGCTGGGGCCCAGTGACCCTCCAAAACAAACCAGTCTTGTTGAACTGCTCCCCTGCTGAATAGTAGAAGCTTGGCAGAGCTAGAGGAAACAGAGAAGTATGGATTGGAGGGAGGGAGATGCAGCCGAGAGCAGCAGCAGCAGCAACAGTGGGGTCTCCAGTGGGAAAAATATCAGCAGCATTATGGAGTGGAGTTGAGCCTGCCATCACTTTCAATGAGAGGAAGAGGCCTGTCAGAGCACACAAAGGAGAAAAAGACACAATACTAGACAAAGAATAACGTGAGGGATGGAGGGAAGAAGAGAGGAACAGAGGGAGAGAGGGAAACAACACATGAGGAAGTAAGAGACGGACAAAGAGAGGGATTAAAAAGCATTCCAATTAGAAATGGAGGAGAGAGTGCAGGAAGGAGCTAAAGAGAGCACTGATGAGAGACTTAGATAAACCACCACAAACACAATTGCAAATTGAAAGAGATAGAGAAAAGATAGCAGGCTGGAAAGAGAAAGACAAAGAATAAGCAAGAGTGAGCAAAAAAAAAAAAGACACAGGCGAAAGAGAAATTAATTAATGACTCTGGGAAGAATGAGGCGAAGAGGAACAAAAGGGAAAAAATAGACAATGGGAGACAAAATTAGATGAAAGGGAGAAAAACGTCCTGTCACAATGGCACATCAGAGCCTGCATGTGGCATCACTTGATAAGACACGTCTTTGCCACCTTCCATGCTGGCACCCAAGTCCCCCTCCCCATCCTCTCCCTTCCCCAACCATCTGCGCCATGCAAACACACCAAGCTGTCCGTCAGCGGCTCGAGCTCACGACAACGGCAGTTTTGTGACATCAGCCCGGGGACCGGCTCCCGATGACAACGAGGGGCCCCCGGATCGGTGACATCACCAACCCACGAGTGGAAGGTGCCAAACAGTTAGCTCCCACAGAGGAGGATTTGAGTCATGTGAGCTGGGATTCCAACCACAGCAGCCAAATGGTTATTCTGGACAGGGCACAGAGAAACAGAAAGACGGAGAGAGAGAGTCTACTGGGGCTTTTGAGAAGCTGATCGACTTCACGATTCTCAAATTCCGCTCTCCTCTGTCTTTCATCTCCGCTCTCCCCTTCGTCTTTCCATCTAAAATGGCTGTGAACAGCTGTGGGTATTTGAGTTCGGCTTACACACCACCCAGCAGGGTAGCACCCGCTGGCCAGGAATGACTGACATCTGACAAAGAGGAGATAGGCGTGGAAGACAGTGTGGCAAAGTTCGACAAGGGGATGAATGACGGGCAGAAATCCGCTCACCGAGAATAGAAGCTCGTGACCTCAGTGTTACCGAAGGAAATGTGTGAAATTCTGTGAAAGAACAGAATTGTGTTACATTCATTCTGTTCTATAATGTCATTTTGGACTTCAACTGACAAGTATTTTCATTATCAATTGTTTTGTCTTTTTTTTTTTTGTGCTGTTATTGATTAATTGATCATTCATTTAGTCTATACATAAATGGTAAAAAATGGTCTTGAACTTTTCCGGAACTCAACCAGATGAGAAGAATGTTGCTTGTTTTGTCTGAACAACACTCAGAAACACAAAGATATTCAATTTGCAATCATATGTAACAGAGAAAAGCAGCACGTTTTGCTATTGCTTCATAGCCAACCTTAGCATTAACAGCTAACTAAATGTGTTACTATAAATGTGATGCTACAGGACATTTACAGGCTAGCATCAAAAGTGTTATTTATGCTCTTCCTCTTTACCACCTCAAGTTGTAAAAGACTAAATATGTCCACTCAATCAATCCTTTACTGTATAATTGTTAATCCTGCAAGAGCAATGCAACAAGCACGTGTTTGTGAGAGTGTGTGTACATTCTGTGCATGTGACTCAAAAAGCTTTAGAGAGCCAGAATTACCAAAGAAAATCTATACCATCACAGGAGGGGCACCAATGATAAGTGTTCTCAGTATCTGACCAAATGTGAAATAACGGTCACAATCTCCCCCTTCTGTTCCCGATATATGGCGTTGAATAATGGCCACAAAAGTGTTTTTGCAGAACATTATGTCACAGTGACTTTTGACCTTTTGGATATGAAATGTCATCCCTTCATCATATTATCCTATTAGACATTTGTGAAAAAATTTGTTATAATGAGCATATGAATTCTTGAGTTATGGCCGCCAAAAATGTGTTTCATGAGGTCACCTTTGATCTTTTACCACCAAAATCTAATTAATTCATCTTTGACTCTGAGTAAACATTTGTGCCAAATTTGAAGAAATTCCCTCAAGGTGTTGCTGAGATATCGTGTTGGGATGGGAGGACGGACGGCCCTAAAATCTAAATCCTCCTGCCACAGCTCTCGCAGACGTACAAAAACACAGACTCAAAAAGTGAGAAGGGACAAAAACTAACATCACATCCATGGCAACAAATCAATTACCAGAGACGAAGGGCAAAAGAGGTGAGAAGTAATGGAAAAAGATTGGATGTCTACAAGGTATCCTCAATTGGTCAGAGTTTTTTAAAAAATGGCAGCACTTTGTCTTTCTCTCGCACGCACACACACACACGCATGCACGCACGCACGCACACACGTATTACATGACCTAACACAAACTTGATATCCGGTGAAGCGCAGAAAGTTCCTGCACTACCTAGCAGTATATAGGAGAAGCTATAACAGTTCTTCCTAAGCCTGGGCAGGTATCCAAACAGCCTCCGCAGGCTTTGATGAAGTGTCCTGTCATGATGTCAGCCTCCATTGGTCTCTAGCTCACCTGGGACCTCCCTCACTCTTAACAACTCCTGGCTGAGAGGAGAGAGCAAAAAATAAGGAAGAAAAATGGGGGATGTAACTGGCCTCCTCATCTACAGCCTTTGCTTCTCACTTCTTCTCATATCTTTTCCTAACTCTCCTCTATTGCCAAAAAAAGAAAAGAAAAATGACAATAAAAACTCAGATATGGATTTATTCTTATCTAATATCTCTCCTCTGTTCTCTCCTTCATCCCTCTCCTTCCTCCTCCTTTCCTCCTCCTGCTTGCTGGCTGTCAGTAGGTTAAAAAATGGCTTGGTGCTAGCGAGGGAGAAACAATTACTCATGGCACAGGCTGTATAGACATTAGAAGCTCTGTGCTCCTCTGCGATCTCAGGGCCATGTGTTTCTAATTGAATGGTGCACTGGAGGAATTATCAAAGCTTAGGATTGCATAATGAGGACTGGCAGAAATCTGCAGCAGGCGGTGACACTCTTTGTCTCAAGAGGCACACGGTGGTTATACAGGATTAAAATGGAAGCATGTCAATAAGTGTCTGGGAGAAGTAATCTTTTTTTCTTGAAAGAGGATTTCCTGATTGTATCTTAGATGTGTTTGTTACAGTCTCATCACTTTGTAGAATCAATCCCTAACACTGCTAAAACCTGAGCTCTGATGGTGGTCAAATAGCAAGATTAAGGAATTCATTCAAGTGAGCATTTGCAAGGCCATTTCTATTCATAAAGACAATTCTGTCTTCAGATCCCTTTTCTATGCTTGTGTGATGATCACTAACACCTACCCTGTTTTTCTCCACACCAGTGTTCCTCTGTCATCACACAACACCAGTTGGCCAGAGACGGACATGGCCGATTTAGCTCGCCAAATGGAGGCATGATCATCCTTACACAGACAGACACTTCTGTAATAGACGTCGGGCCAGCTTTTGTGAAACATCACACATGAGCCTGCGCACGCATGTGCTCACTGCACATAGCACACACGAACACATGAACACACTTAAATCCTGGTCTCCATGGTGATTATTTTAGTGGCCGTGTGAACTTGCCCCCTGCATCTGTTTCTGTGTTTGTTCCTTGTGTAAAATACAATAATTACTTATTCAGAACCACATGACTATTTTCATTTTCTACACAGCATTCTCCAAGCACCATAAATGAGAACTATAAATACTCTGGCCAGAATGCAACATTAAGAAATAAGCACAGGGAACAAACAGTTCCTAATTTCTTTAGGCGGCACACAATGTGTTGTTAAAGCCTGTTCCTGTTTTACTGAGGTTTACTAAAGGCATGATTCACATGTTTGCCATTGATGCACACCATCATCTTAGACATCATCACACAGTCCAAGTTGAAGGTTTACAGGTCTAACAAGGAGGGAGGCTAGAAAGGGATGCCTGCCTGATCAGTGCCAAAATGGCCATTTAGAGCACCGAGTCCATCTGGTGGAAAAACAGAGAATCACATGTCGGTTACATCTGATTCTTCTGTGTCATTTTGCTTCATCCTAATCCTGTTATTCTAATCTTTAATGCTGACTCCAACCAGCACTTTAGTGTAAGTACTACTGAAGCAAATTCTCATGGGCTACATCTCCCATGCAAACATATGTCTATAGATAAGCATGAATATACACACATAAACGTATACAACTCACTATGAGAAGCAAAGAAGACGCCAGGAGTAATGCGAGGCATGTGTGTCAGAGACGGCTTATGTTATGTGTAACAAGGATCCTATTCTGGCAGAGGAAAAGAAGTGTGTGTGTGTGTGTGTGTGTTTGAGTGTCTGTGTGATGGTATGCTAGAGTCATCCAGAGTTTCCCTTACACACAGAGACACACACACATACACTTGCGGTCACAGTATTGGTGAAACTTTCCTTGCCACACAGAAGAAACAGCTTACCAATGTCTGCTGAACTGTCTGAACACCAAACCACACTCAAAGTTCAAACTGTCACCAATAAATCTTATGCCAAAATGGTCCAGAATTCAAATCACCTGAGAGAGAAAACCAAAATGAAAAGTGAACTTTCAAACGTCTGCACTCTCAAAGTTTTTAGGCCGAGCTGCATTTAGGCCTGAAAGCTCAGACTATATTTTCATCCAACAACATTCACAAAAAATTTGATTAAAACTACGGTGAGCTACTTTATCCTATTTACAGTAATATCAAAAAAAAACTGGGGTCCATCCAGGAACCCTTGTTGCATTACTCTTGTTCCCCATTTCTATATTGACCGTAATAAAAGCATACATATGCCAATAATACTTTGTTTCATGTTCATCAATGAACAATGCACGCTTCACTTTCTAGATCAGCTACATATTTTTCTTCAAGAAATTGAGACTCTTGGGTCTATAAGTAGAGAGCTGATTTTCATTAACTAAAGGCTCTGAGCTTGTTACTCCCCACAAACAGTTCAGCATTGCAGAGCTCGGGGAGTGACAATAATAAACCTTTGGGAGCTTTTCATACGTGGTTAACAACTCATTTTATGCAAAGAGCTCTTTAGGCAGTTTGTTCTCCTGTAAGAGGGTCCTTCAGTACTACTTACTAACACAGCCTTTTCTCTGCATCTGTTGTATATTTTGTTTATATTTGTTTATTCTATGTACATTTTTATCAAAAAGTGGGTCGAGGATTTAATGTTTTAAACGGAGGTGTTCTTAAATGAGTAAACCAGCTTCAAGGCAATTTCTCAACAAAGAACCAGCACTCTATATTTAATCCCACAGTGAAATCACTTCCAGGACAAATAATGTTGTTTTAGGATCACGAGTGGAGTGAGTGCACATTTCACTCACATTTGCAAGATTTAATAGTGCATGCAATTGAAGGTAAGCTCACTTATTTTTTCTGGCCAAACTTCCAGGCGACTAAACTCACAGCAGTAGTGTATCAGGGGTATACGGTGCTTCATACGGATTCTCTTCACACTGGTACACCGGGAGGTTTTGTCCTATAGGAGAGCTCCTTTACAGGAAAAACCCGAATCCGTCTTTGTTTATAAATCACATCATCTTGTATTGATTTAATTTGCAGATATGTTTCACAGATGGGAAGAAGCAGCAACTACAACAATCAAAATCATGTTCACAGGATAAATCCTGATTTATTGAGACATGCTTCATCCGAGGCCGTGTTGAAAAGGATATCCAGATATAGACTGTAAAGCTCCCACAGCTGCACATCTTAAGGCCTGACGTGCACCTTTCTGTCCACGAGGAAGAAAATTAAGGCCGACGCTCCAAGAGCTGCAGGCATCAACAGTATCACGCTCCCGTGAAATACCACACACTGTTTATGTTTCGAAAACTGAATTACAGCTTCATAAATGTCAAAACTATATTCATATCAAGGCTAACATTAAGATAAATACCTCCAGTGCACTGCTGCCGTGAAAACTGTCAATTAGAATAGTAGTTTTTTGTAAACACATCATTTCCTGGTGAGCCACGGCACAAGGAGATCCATATGCTTGCTGCTGACTGTACCAGAGGTATGTAAGAGTTAAGCAAAAGCATGTAGCATATTTCAGGCAGCAAAGGTTGATATGAGTGATAACAGATGTTGGAGAAGACAAATTAATTTGTTGGGAGGGATGTAATAACACTCTTGATTACTGTAATGCACATCTGAAATGGGGTTCATAATGGGGCTAAGATTTTACATGTGAAGATGTATCAGAAATGAAACCGGACGGACGGACGGACAGATGGACTGTGAGTGTGTTTTGACATTTGAGTGAAGACTAAAAAAAGTCCTGCCTCAGTAAAAAAAAAAAAAAAAAGTTCTAAAGTGCTTTATACTATGCAATGAAACCAATAAACGGCGCGGGAATCTTTGGGTGATTGTTTTACAAGTTGGCTACTGCAATGCAAAACTACAATTAAATGCAAATGAGTCTGCTTTCTGAGACAAAAGAATGTGCATCACGCTATGATGTCTGTGTTCATTAAGTCTAAATTCCCTATCACTTTTTGCACATTTTCAAAGTCCAAACATCTTTCTCCTCCCTTTCAACCAATTTTCCATCTGTCTTTATTGCCTCTATCTTAACTCTCAAGGCTATGAGCTACAATGGCACAGTGCCTCATATTCGAGTGTTTACTTCCTAAAGGGCACTCAAGAGCCTGTTTACTGATTACAAAGTCTCCCTCTCCGTTTCTTTCTCTGAGCTCACACCACTCTCATGAAGAAGTCAAGGTCGCTCCCATGCTCTCCTCCGTACCATCAATCTCAGTGGGAAGAGCAGAACTTCCTCTCACGCTATTTTGTGGCTATGCCCCCCACCCCCCCTTTTTTGCAGATGATAAATACACTCTCCCTCCAAATATCATATCCGCTTCCTTCTCTTCCATTCATCTTTGGAGCATAAACAAACACAGGTGGACAGACTAATGTGTTTTTACACACAAGTCATATCCTTCCCAGCTCACAGCTCTGTGTTTAAATCTGAAAAACTGTCAGTCATGTTTTTCATTGACTAGAGGGATAGATATTATTGATATCACCTGGAAATCTCACAAAACCACATACATGCGTCACTTGTACACATAAATGACGACAATGCCTCTGCCAACAAGTCATGTTGCAGTTTACATCTACATCTGTCCAGATTCATGTAACATACGAATTTAATTTAATTATAAGATACTAAGTGTTTTAATCTTAAAAAGTGCAGAAGTTCTTGAGTAATGGCCAAAAACGTGTTTTGTGAGGTCACAGCGGCCTTGACCTTTGACCACCAAAATCTAATCAGTTTATTCTTTAGTCCATGTGAACGTTTGTGTTGTGCCAAATTTGAAGAAATTCCCTCCCTTCCTGAGATATCGTGTTCACGTGAAGGGGACGTATGGACAGACAAATGAACAACCTAAAAACAATGCATCCAGCCATGACTAGCGCCAGTGCGGAAGCATAAAAACTGCACACAACACACAGCATGTTGTATGCATGCATACACACAAGATAATGCTTTTTTGTAATAAGAGTGCTTTTGCAAGAAAAAAAATCAAAAGAAAGCAGTTTATGTATTTTATTCTGCAACGTTGCTTCTTATGGGGTTTCTTTCTACACAGAAAATTAAAAAAGCTGAATATGTGGTTTTTGTTTGTGCATGCTACCCAACTGGCAGAAAAAATCCATAGGGTGTAAACGGACTACAGCCAGCTTGTAAAAGTTTACAGACTCCAAACCTCACTTTAAACAGAAACACCACTCAGCCTATACAAATTACAGTGTATAGACACCATCAGTGAATGTCAAAGAAGGCACGTTGAAGTGCAGCACCCCTGACATACTTGAGGCATGAAATTCCATCTTGTTGGGCCGCTCTACCACATATAAGCGACACAACATCCATCACTTTGAAACCCATTCTTTTGACCCAACAGACACTTCTCTTTGGTTCGTGCTGGGAAACTAGTCAGTCAAGTACGAGTGTAATGTAAGCAAATCTGATCACATACCACAAATCACAACAATCTGTTCGATACAAAGAATGGGTGTTACACAAACACGCTGATACACAAACCTAGATCATGTAAGCATGCTAATTTAACTGTCAGTATTTATCAAAAATGTTTGATGCTGGTCAAGTATACAATGCGACATCACTGACTCCAGTCTTCTACTTCCATTTCTAAAGTTCCTGCTTTATCACGGTTTCACCAGGTGCCACTATGGTACCTGTGCTGGAAACACAATACATCACAATGTGGTTGTGTGACCTTGCAAGCACACCACAATCTGTTTGGTATCAATCAACGCTGCCATCAACATGACGCTCATCATCATTATCAGACAGCAGGCTTTTGAAACGGCGTCTTGAAACACTTTCTGAGGTTTGTTTCTATCTAAACTCATTCTCCCATGGACAAAGACCCTCCCACACACACTGTGAAACACACACACATACCTCAGAAACCACAACTTTCTCAACTGTGGGGGTACTGGGAAGCAAGTGAGAAGCATTTAGGGGTCTGGGGTATGAACTCATAGCCCCCCCATTTCAAATTACGTGACATGCTAGAGTTGTATATAAATTCTGCTACATTATGTCTAAGCATCAGTCTTATGAAATTCACCCAAATAGGTCAAAGGGTTTTAAACTGACTGTGAAAATTGGAAGATTGATTGAATATTAATGAATTGTAATTGTAGGATGAGATCATTTCTTTTCAGTTTTGCACATTTTTGTAAATATAAAAAAAATGACTACACCAGTTTAAAAGTAGTAGTAATAGAAGTTTGTCATTTACTAATGCTACAAAATCCTGGGCAACAAAGGCAACGCAGAGATGAGTTGAACAAACTGCAGTCATCACAACTGAGTGTAAAAAGCTTGGTTGCCATTCAGGACAAACACAAGCCAAAATATGGTCTGCCTCGAGACAGTGGTTCCCAACCTTTTTGGCTTGTGTGAGAAATTAACCACTGAGACTTTAATGTGTTGTGGAAAAGTAGTGCTGACTTTGTATTTCCAGGGAGAAGTTGAGGGATTTCTTATTGATTGAGTGTATCACGAGCATTTCTGGAACCAGCATCCTGAGGCCTTTGGTTGAAAAGCAGCCTAAAGCACCTCTACAAATACTGCACATACTTTCCTGGAAGTGTACAGTACGTCCATTTTGGCACCCATTTATAAATGCCAGATAAAACATTTTTTTGATTCAGTATGGAAAAATGTGAGATTTCGATTTACGTTGCCGTGCTGGTTGTTAAGGCTTCTAAGCCTTGACGTCCAGTGCTGAAGTTATCTAAACACGCCATCTCCATCTCCATGGCTTTGATCCTGTCAGAAATCTGTCAAACACATTTACGGTCACAGTTAATGTGTTGCAGGACAGACAACAAATTCGTTCGGAGGTGAGTATGAAGGTCAATGTAGATTTAGAGACCAGATCTGACACAGAACTGGTTCTGCTCTGGACCAAACCTGGTCTGGACTTTTCATATTATAAAGGGAGAATTAATCACAAATGCAGTTGGTTCATCTAGATAGAGAGGAGTTGAATACAGGCAATGCTGGACAGGTGCTCTCTGTAGTAGTATTTGTATTAAATAAATTCAGAATTTTTTGGGTGAATGCACCTGCAGTTTGTTTACAGATTATTTAACCTCTTTGGACTGTGGTTGATTGTCACATTTCTTTGAAGTCCATTTCCAGTGCCCCTTTAATAGCTGACAAATGCTAACTTGACATTCAGCCTAATCTGACCCACCTTTGTAGCTGTGTCTGTAATTGTGATGGACTTAACTTCAAAGTCTTTTTCAATGCGCTCTTTACATTGTTTTGTCTGTATGTTGACATGGCTTCAGGCAGTTGTACTGAGCTACAAAGGCCAAACAAAAACCCAGTCCTTGGATAATGATGTAATCTTAATTTCAAGGACAAGACGCTTTTTGTCTTCCTGATCTTAATGCAGACAGAGGCGAATTCGAGAACCATGCTAACACAATGAATCCTTAACCAGACTTCCCCCTCAGGCATGTTACATTCAACACAATGTGTTACTGAAGACTTTTCCCACACATCTATTATTCTAAAGGCACAGCAGCATTTGATCACCACAACTGAGTGCTTAAGTTTTACTGCACATATTGAACACAGGTGCATTTAGTGAGACAATAGTTGTGTTGTGCCAGAATATGTTTTATGAGATCAAAAAACGCCTTATAGATGCACAAAAAAAAAAAAACATAACTCAAGCATGGGATTGTGTGCTGACATGCAAGGAGACATATACAGAGCTACATAAAATTAAATGCATTGATTCATAATTTAGAAATGACATTTTTTTTTTTTTTGCTCATTGCTGGAATGCTTTGCTCTCCTTTACGTAAATCTGCAGGTATTCATGTGTGTCACCTGCGCACATGCAAACACACAGTCACGCTCATTCAACAAATAAATGATCCTACAACATATGTTCTTAGGTTACTTTTTGAGATGTCCCACTGAAATATCGTCCTTGTGGCTACGATGTGATGAGGATGTAAGGTGTAAGTAGTGTGTGTGTGTGTGTGTGTGTGTGTGTGTGTGTGTGTGTGTGTGTGTGTGTGTGTATGTGTGTGTGTGCTTGTGATGCAAAGAGGCTTCAACACGTGGGAGTGGTGAATCTCCAGCTGCTCCCAATTCTCCCTCATGGGTCTCTTCTGGCAAAGGGTGTAGACCGCATGCTAATGTGTACAGCCTCTAAGTTGTGTGTTTGTGTTTTTATCTTGTCAGTATCAGTGTGCCCTCGCTCTGCATCAGTGTGTGTGTGTGTGTGTGTGTGTGTGTGTGTGTGACATCTGCAGGAAATGAGAGCCATCCTCCTATAGCTGATGAAGACAAAGGGACTGACAGACCCTATTGGCCAAATGAAGCCAAAATGTTGGAGAACATCCAAACTCTTAAAACTTTGTGCCCTTTTTCCTAAATGGGTGACAATGATAGATCGCTCTGAACCGACACAGTGTCTTGTAAGTAATCTGGAGCCGAGGGAAAACAAAGAAAAAGGGAAAAGTCATGCTTCAAAGACAAATAGTTAGGTCATATGGCAACAATATAGCACAAACAGTAATGCGCAAACAATCCATGTGCATGGCAGTGTTTAATATATGGAGACTTTGCCTAAACAAGACCCTAAAACCACACAGAACTGCACTAACAACGAATCCTGAATCAATGTGGTTTGAGCTGGGAACCCTACAAGATTTTCCAAAGCAGATTTGTGGGAGACCCCACACGTAACAAGTGTTTTCCCAGTGTTCTCTCAACAAAGCCCACACATTACATGATAAAGTGAACAACATCGACCTGAGCTCTCACTCCAGCTCACATTATCTGGAAAGATTTATACAAGCTGCTTTTCCAGTGTACACAGAGGAAATGCAACAAGACAGATTTGCAAAGCTCTGCGTGAAACTGAGGCGGAGTATAGCTTGTACCATTATGAAGAGCAAACTGGACATGAAGCGCGTTTAGATAAACAGGCACGGTTCATGAAAAATAGACAACATGAATCAGTACAATGGTCTTTCTGAATTGTGCTTCTCCAGCTTGTCTACTGCAGCAAGGAGCAGGTTAAGATTTGGGTCTATCTTCATCAACTATGTTTGAGATTTAATCATGTTTTACACACAAGAAACGTGCAGATTATGTCAAACACATTGAGTCGGGCAAAAAGTATGACAAAACAAAACATTAACTCCATCCTCTATTATTTTGGAATATTACTAAGTGGTGGGTGAGACTGAACTGGCCCCGTTGGGTAGGTTTTATCAAAGCAGCAGGATTATTTCACGCCGATAGGATGAGGACTGTGCCACTGCAAAAGGAAAAGCTTTGTCTCCCTCTAGTGGTTGACTACTCCAATTGACATTGCCCTTACACAGAGAGACTTTAATGTGTTGTGGAAAAGTAGTGCTGACTTTGTATTTCCAGGGAGAAGTTGAGGGATTTCCTATTGATTGAGTGTATCACGAGCATTTCTGGAACCAGCATCCTGAGGCCTTTGGTTGAAAAGCAGCCTAAAGCACCTCTACAAATACTGCACATACTTTCCTGGAAGTGTACAGTACGTCCATTTTGGCACCCATTTATAAATGCCAGATAAAACATTTTTTTGATTCAGTATGGAAAAATGTGAGATTTCGATTTACTGTATATTAATCTATGGAAAGATGTCGTATGCATGAAAAAACTGTATATAGCCTTCTAGGACAAAGCAGTCACTCTGGTCTATATAGATGAACTGACTCAACTCGACATAATGCCCATAATGATCATCATCTCATCAACTGAAGAGCGCCAAACAGCAATCACTGGATCGTAGCTGCCTGTCTAAAACGACACCAAATATTTCTCTTTCATTTACACAATGCAATTTCTTAATGCAACAATATTCATCGTTTATTTATGAGGTTCATATCAATATTTTGAATAGCACAATCAGTAGTTGGAGCACATGCCAGTGTTATATCATTAACTCATCATCAACCATCTACATACATTAACAACCTTCATTGAGATGTCAATCAGGAAAAAAAACAAATCCTACGAGGACCTTCACAAAGAACTGAGTCATGGCAACTGTGACATGTTCTTGAAAGGGATTAAGATTTTCACTTTTTGGTCTAGGACAGAAACATCTACATCCAGAGAGTAAATATTATTATTTTATATTCCACAACAGACAATCCGAGACCTTTCACCTCTACAGTATAGTGGCAACAAGGCTACTCATTGTTCCATATCGTCACCTTCCTAAAATAATGGCCTAAGTCATGTTTTGACAAAAATGTTTTTTTTGCCTAAATCACCCCCTCATGATGCTGGCCACCTCTGGTAAAATCGCCTGAATCCTCAGTTGAGGGGAACATGCAATTCTACCCCCGGTTGTATAATGGCCTATGTCAAAAGTGTGACTCTTTTGTTGAGTTTTTTGTGTTTCCTGAAAAACCTGAAAAAATGACTTAGGCCATTATTTTAAGAGGGTGTCGATATGTAATAGCTTTGGCAAAAGGAATGGAGAGATAGATTGGGCAGTGAAAACAATATAGTCCCTGCTTTCTTTGGCTCATACAAAGGTCAACTTCTTCACTGCAGGGAATGAAACCTCAGTGTGTTCAGGAAAGTGTGGAAATAAATCTTATATTCACAGAGAGTGAAATGTGTTCATGTTAAAATTACCATATGAAATGCATACATTAGCATCACACATCAAGATAAATATCTCCTTTTTATATATCATAAATTCAGAATTTCATAATATGGTATTAGAACGAATGTGCAGCACATGGTAATAATACAGCACTTAGTAGAGTATATGCTCATTGACGGCCACTAGGTGGAGTCAAAAATTCAGGAATCTAGAAACCAAAATGACTTTCAGTTTTTGTTATTGAGCTGTCTGGAAATGTCCTAATGTTCATAGCCATTCACTTAAATATTACCAGTATTGATCAGTTAATCTCAACCATAATACAGTTCAAAGTTTAGTGCTATTGTCAGTAATACAGAAATAACTACAAAAATAAAGCTAGTAAACTATATTTCCTTTGCTGCTGTTTATCACAGTGTATTACCAGCTCTCTTTAAAGATTCCAGGTGCAGAATTAATACATAATCATTTATCAGCAGAATTGTGAAAGAGGCACATTGTGTTTATAAAATATACAACTGTAAGTTACCTATGATCAGTGACACCAGTGTACATGGTGCTCTCACTCAGCTTACTTAAGCACTGGAATGGCCAGAAAACCCTATTATATAATTCTGCATAGTGAAAACATGATAAATCAATTTGCATCATCATTAGTTGAGTAGAATGCAATATGAGTAAGGACTGCCCTTTCTTCAGTCCTGCTCAAACGAAAGCATGCATCTCAGCCAAGGCAATGATGCAACCAGACATGATGCTCCAGGAAGCCTAGATCTCCGTCAGGTATCAGGAATGTATAAGCCTGGATTGAACAACATTATAACTTCAGTCTAATACTGTACAGAGGGAACCAAAGATCAGCCTGGCTGTTCAATGGCACAGTTAGTTTCTGACTGCAATGTAGGTGACCTGAAACATGTCTGAGCATTTGGCGTAGATCACCAGGTCAGAGTTCAAAAATCAGAGGTTGAAGTTAAGTTTCAGTAGGTCATTGCTCCAACTGCCTGTTGAAGGTGGTGTGTTGGGGGCCAGGTCTGCTCAGTAAGGGTCCATCTTGATCCTTCTGTATAAACAGCAGGTGAACACCATCCCACAGATCTGAAAACAGGAAGTGTTAAGTCAGGAGTGCTGCTCAGTCACCATGGAGGACTGCAGGAAGCTTGAATTGATAGAGAGGGGTTAAAGGTGATGGGGTTAGAGACCGCTGGAAAGTATGTAGGTGGTTACTATGGGGATGTCAGGACTCAAGCAGCCATTATTGCAGGAACACGTGTGCACAAGCTTGTCCAAGCAAATTTAAAATAAAGCACTTCAGCTGGGGTCAAAAAGCAGATTAATTCATAAACATTTATCTAAGTATTCCGTTTTAAAACTAAATCCAAATAATCTGTTGACAATACTGTAATACATGAATACTACTGAAATTAGGGATTAGAGTGAATACCTGATTACATCATTATGAAAAATTTGAATTGCAGGACTGTGGAATCAAAAAGGGTTCCAACCATGTAACTCCATACTTCAGTTGGTGCCAATGTAAAAAAGTACATTCTAAAAAATTTAAAGAAAAACTGTTTTTAACACCTCAATGGTATTCCAACATGTGGTCCCATTAAACAAAACTGTAGGGCACTAAAGTAAGCACATGGATGCATGTAAAACCTTACAGAATCTGTGAGACACAATTGACAGAAGCACTAAACTATACGCTACGAAAGAAAAGGTCCAAAAATTAAGGAAGAACAGGAGGAAAAAATATTGACCTAAGCCACTGGGCCTGCTGGGCTTGACGAATATACAGTCAAGTGCCCAGATTCAGTCTTTGAGTCTCTAAAAGCCCTCTGAGAAAGCCTTATCGAGCTAGTCAGCATTCTATATTGACTCATCACAATCTCTCTTCAGGCAACTTTTTTCCCCATTCTCCTCCAGTGATGGATACGTAGGAGCAGAGGAAGACTGACATTTTGGCTCTGAGGATGCTGACATGAGAACAAAAAGTGACAAAAACAGCCTCCCTGCTTTTTGTTTTTTTGAAGCCTAATTTGAGAAGACTGAGGTAACTGATACTTGAGCAATGAAAAAGGATGGAATAATGTAAAGAAATATATTTCATTATGTGGCCAAAAGAAACTCTGGGTAGTCTATTTTTAGATTGCAAATAACTATAGCAACACCACCAATGCTTTAGAAATGTAATGTTAAGTGTGGTGAATAGAGGTAGGCTGCTTAGTAGTGCTGCTACCAAATGACACCAAATATCAGAATAAGACAGAACTGTCTAAAAATTGCATTCCACATCCATCTCAATCTATACACCTAGTTACCACCTTACTAAAAAAATATATTGAAGCCTGATGATAAGAGTTGAATTTAAAGTGAATCTGCCAATAGGAATATATCACAAAACCTTTGTATATTCTGTAAATACATGCGTCACCGTGTTTTTCTTTTCTCGTTGCTAACCACATCATTGACGAGATGCAGTTAAATTTTGATTAATCAAGACATTCTGATGATGTTTGTTGTTGATGTTTGACCTTTCTCAAGTCATTATGTACTTATCAGCCATATCAGCCCATTATCACAACATGCAGAGCAACAATCTGCAATATACAGCCAAAGCCAGGCAAGCTGCATGCTTCACACTCAGCAAAGATCATGAAAGAACATAAATGTTCATTTAGTATACATGTAGCCCACATATTTCACATGGAATACACAGCAGACAGTCACACAAGGACAAACATGCAGTAAGATACCAAATTTCCACAATGCCCTCCAACCTTGTCTCTTCAGTTGATTAAACCACAAAAGCTCTAGAGCTAAATCACAATGTACCGAAGTCCTCTTCCTCTTCTTTATAGAGCATATAGATAAAGCAGGCTGTCATGGCTGCCCCAGCCAGCTACAGTGACAGCATGCATGCACGCACATACACACACGCACACACACACACACACACACACACACACACACACACACACACACACACACACACACACACACACAGACAAAAAGACATACAGTACAACGTACCAAAGACAGGTTAATGTGGTACAAAAAACATAAATGTAAAAGAGATTAAAACTACAACTAGTTTGATTTAACATGGATCTCAACAAATCTACTTTGGTTCAGTGAGTGAAAAAGTTACTAGAGACAGGACAGTATATCAAGATTAAGACAGACTGGTTCAGTTGACAAAGACAAGACATACAGCAACCCTCCAGTACAGAAAGAAAACAAACATGGCGGACTGAAAAATGTTAAATCACACTTAATCAAAGTTGATTTTTTATGCATTTCTCTAGGTATGGTTTATATATTCAGCACCCCCTTTACATGTGTATTATCCCTTCAGGCAATTTGAGGATGAGAAAAAAATATTCATACATTACTGATACAGGTAATGGCAAGCTGTATTCCTTAATTCCCTTGTCAACAATCTTAAGCATCACAGAGATCACGTGAATAGTGATATTTTTATGTTGTTGCAAGCCCTGATTATTACAGCACAGAAATCCCGGCCTTCTGTCAGCAGGACATATGGTTTTATTCTCAATTCCCTTGTCTGCATGGGAAATGGTGGGCATAAAGGGAATATCAGTCTGACAAGAACCAGTGGAAAAAATTGGTCTCAGGTTTCCCTCAAGTTAATTTACAAAGAGGTGGCACAGCTTTAGAGGGCTGTCAGGCAGCACAAAATTGGAAAAAAAAGCACCCCTGTATGCCTCCTTAGGCTGTAAGGCTTAAAAGCCCCTCCACATGAGTCTGGGACAAATCAAATAACAGGAATGAATAAAATTAGATAATGGTGACTGAGAGACTAGGTTGAGATGAAAAGAACTGTCCATTTAGCCGTTGTTGACCTGCGATGGTACATTTTCAAAAAAGGAAAGACAGAAACCCATCTGTCTGGGTTTTGTAAGGTTTCGATCAACAAAGGTAAAGGCACTGTCTCGTTTTTTGATAAAATAATAATTGGGCTTAGATGAAAACAGCAGAATTGTATTCTGCTCCTGCAAACACCGTCTGAACTACATATAGTATCTTACTTACCTGCAGACAGGCTACTCCTATTCCCACAGCACCAATGACCAACAGGTGGTCTGCCAGAAACTGCTCCAGCTTAGTGATGCATCCACCCTGCAGAGTCAAAGGATGACAGTTACAAATCTTAACGGACAATAAACACACCCTTGAGCAATCAAGACATGCTTCAGGGAACATGTGGGTTTAGCAGCTTATTTATCTAAAGTACATTTTCAGACCACTTTACCTATTTTTTTTAATACTATTTTATAAGGGGAAGTGCACAAACATAGTAGATGATACAGATAAACAGTAATGTCTAAAAGTGACAAAAGTAGACATTTTTTCATCTCAGACCTATGATACAAACACTACGTGGTTATAGTCATTATCCACAGCATGTGTAATTCTGAGGGTTCATACTTTTGCACATGATGCAGGTAGTGTACTGTAAGTGATAAGAAGGGGAACTGAAGTGTTTGACACAAGAAGGTGAAAAAACTTCACATGTGAAGCATGGATAAGCACTCAAAATGTTTAGTCCACTGACCTCCACCTTGTAGATGTTAGAGGGGTGGTCTCTCTTGCCGCAGTGAGGGGTGATGGTTTTACAGCAGCTGTCAGGCACAATTCTCTCTTCTGCCTGCTTTGACGAGATGTACACACTCACTATCCAATCATGGGAGTTGTTGCTGCCACAGCACTTGAACTGCAAAATCAGAAAGAAGAGAATGAAGTGTTTGGTTTCATTATAAATAAATAAATCCCTCCCTCCCCTTCTTTTTATCATTTAACTCTAATTAATTCTATAACTCTATTAATCTATTTGGCTCAAATCCCTTCCTTCCTCAAATCAGTATTCTGTAAACATGAGACAATTCCTGCAACTATAGAAAATGATGCTGCCTTCCTTACAGGCACTTACACAAAATTACTGTAGCTCTGGCTATTTCACTAGACATTTCTGGAACAATACTTTGCGCAAACCCCAATAGATAACATAGAGCTACTAGCAATTCCTTCTACTGGGTATAAACATACTTTAAAACTCCTTCAAATATGGTAGCTGCCAAATGAGTCATGGAAAATAAATTTATAACAAAGCCTGGTGATACCTGACAATGCTTGCTGAAGAAAAGTGCATCTTATAATCTTATATAAACTAAACCTCAGAGGCTTTTGCAAACATAGTCCATACATCCTGTTGTAGTCTGTCCACAGCTAATGTGATGTCCTCCTTCCCGGGCTGGGCATAGTTCTCTGTCATAGTCTGGTTGAGATGCTGCTTCAGCTCCTCACTCAGCTGAAAATGAGGAACACAGAGATAGACAGTACAGACTGAAAGTGAGAGACTGTATGTGCATCCGCAAGGGAGTATAATTGAGACCTCACACACACTAACAGCTGCAGACACCACGGACGCATAGTTATTATACTTCTGGAGGAGCGCATGCATAGTTGGTGCCCTTGCAGTAGTGGCCTCAAAGACAGTCTGGGCAGTTACAACAAATTGGGTACACGGACATCTGCGCATTTTCCAATGATAACATTTACATTATGCGGACCCTCGCATACTTGCAAATGGGGAAAGTATAACACAAGCTTGAGAAGGGGGAGGGCGGACATGTAGACAATTATGTAGGAGCAATGACTAAGGTGTGACAGTGCTGAGGTGATAGACAGTGGTGGTGATGATAGACAGGTAGCAACTCCCAGGCCTCTGCAAGTACTGTGATTGAAAAGAAAGAGGAACAACTCACTGCAAAAAATAGACTTTAAATACAGCCTTTGATGAGTGCATATGTTGATGTGCATCCACACACACACACAGGAGAGTGAAAAAGAAACGGAGAGAGGATGAGAGCCCTTATCTTAAAGTGATTCTACCCTGTGCTGAACCCTTTTCCATTATAATAAATCTCTGAGCTTGCCCGCAGATAGCGTGGTGCTCTTTGCAGTCCTAGCTGACTGACAGGCAGATGTTCGTAAGATAACAAGATCCTGAGACCTTTGCGTTAGATAAACTCCAGACACCGAAGCTACCGCTCAGATCAGGTGGTAAACAGTGAAACCTCACAGACACATAAAAGGACAGCAAAAAGTAAAGCTTAAAAATCTACTGTAGATTCTCCATGACTCATCATCACCCATGTCCTATGAGACAGAACAAAGACTTCTGGGAAATATTTCCACATAGGACAAAAAAGAGAAATGAGGCCAGATATTGCACTTAAATCCCAAATGGGTCACATAAGCTAAGACAAGAAACGGTGTTCATAAACATGAATTTTGATGCACACGGCACAACAGGATTAACAAGATTTAAACTGAACTGCTGATATCCTCAGGGTATGTAATGATGACCTGAAGTCTGTGTTCCTGCATTGCTACTGTTTCTGAATTCAGTCACGAAGAAAAAGAAAAATTATCACAGAGAGGCTTTCTGAAAAGTTATTAAGTTAACACTTCCCTGAAGAAGAAAATCTCAAACTGTATCGACATTATAACAGGATCAAAAGTATATAATGATACTTACATTTCTGTAGGGAAATGCTGTTTTCATTTCATTACTTGGTAGGGACATTTAACCAAAGTCAATGCTTAAAGTCACTGATCTTGTACAGGGTCTCCCTTCTCACCATATCAGTTGTTGCCCTGAAAGGTTCAAGCTAAATGCAAGAGGTGGCTAAAGCACCGGACAGTTATTCATACACACACACTCTTGACAGTTAAATATATTCAACATTTTCTTCCATGCAGAGCAGTAGCTGTTTTGCAGAAAGTGCTGCTCTTCATCGTGCACCCAGAGAGTCAACACAATCTGTAACACTCAAACCCAAAAGGCAATTAAAACATTGTTTCAGCCCTCACTGTTACCTGTCTACATCCTTCATTCTGTCTGCTACTGGAAAAGCAACCAGCACAGTAACTACTGAACTTGCATTGGCAATTTGGATCTTCTTAGTAGATCCCCACTTAACTACAAGTAAATGATAAGCAGCGACCACTTACCCTCTGGTAGTATACATAAGCAAGTACTCCAGCCACCAGTTCAATCAAGAAGATGAACAGCAGGCAGAAGAAATACTGCAAAAGAGAGGGAGGACAGAGAGAGAAAGGAAGGGAGTAATTCAATAAATTAGACACAAGACTTCAATTCATCCTACATTTCACACATCAGCACAGTTGTCGCCTGTGCCAACTCATCTGAGGAAGTTGCTCACACTTGTGACGGCTCAATAAAAACTTCTATCAACTGTCATTGTGCTGCATCTGTCACTTCTCACACAGATGACACTGTTGCACAAAAAGAGACAACTTGAAAGCTATTTGACAGACTGTAGCATCAGATTTCTCTCCGGCATTTTTAAGGAGCTCTCCAAGCTGCTTGAAACTAGTTCCATTATGTATCATTAACTTCAAAATCTTTCAAAATTCTTGGCAAAAACTAAATTAAAGTGATTTAAATATTAACCAGCAACACAGCACAATCATTCATTTGTATTCTTCATTAATACAACCAACAATCAACTAAAACTAGAAATCAATACTTCAGCAGTTAAACACTGGTGGTTCCTATTGTAAGCTTCATTGTCAATAATAAGCACTATTGTACGTAGGGAAATACAGAGCATGGTTATGTAAAGTGTGTATGGAACACATCGCCTACACATTTAGAGTGCTCTGACGGACTGTTGCAGAATGAGCAAGATTAAAACTGCAGCTTTCCCGGACTAAAATAAAGCAGGCAGAAACTTTTCATTGTTCAGACAATGGTCCATACACCCTACACATAATGCACACACACAAAACTAATTAGGCCCACCTGTCGCAGAGCAGGACACAACAGTTTGACAGCTGCACCAGCACTGTTTCAATCAAGACCATTACAGCGGGGCAGATGCTACTATATACCCTGCGCGATGCAAGAAACAAAGCGATGGCACACTACTAGTCAAATAAACAGCTGCAGGGGAGAAATCATCTCACTGAATTAATATTGACAACACTTAAGCAAATGTTCTCTTCTGTTTTGCTGTCATCACAGTTATGTCATGCAGAAACACAGCCTGCTCTGTATCTCTTGGTTACAAGATTTCAAAAAACACTCCAGTCACTGTGTATCTGCTGCCCACACAAAATGCTAACTTCACTCCTTCTTCACACACAGAAACACACACACACACACGCACGCATGCACTGGCATCACTCATTAATCTCCCAAAACTAATCTATAAATAGCCCATCAATACTTGGTATTCAACCAAAATGCACCAGACTCCAAATTATCTACAGATCCACTTCTTAACTCCTGCAAGACCCTTTCTCTCTCCTATTGCTCTATCCATCAACAGTAGATAGATAGACCTATAAATAGTCCTGCGGCAGTGAAAGTTCACCTCCAGCCTGCTTCTCTCCCATTGGGACCTGTCTCTGTGAAATAATGAGGACAGTACGGGTCCTGTCATAGAGTCATTTGTCAGCATTCAGTGATAAACCTTAGACCAAGGAGAGCATGGATGATTTCCATGTGATGTTGTTGCATATTTGTTACGTAGTTGAGCAGAGAATGAAATGCAGAAAATGGAGCGGCTGTTTACAGGTGAGTAAGGTGAAAACAAACATGTTGGATAATAGTGACAGGCTCCAGGACCATCTCAGAAAACAAAAAATAAATTTAAATTCTTTGGAAAACATTTTCCTTTTTATATATTAATTATTCTATTAATTCCAAAGTTGCAGTTTGATTGAGGTCCACTGTTGCACCTGTTGTTTCTTAGTACAAAACAGTAGATTCATTTTTTGTCAACAAGCCATTTCATTTATATAATTTTAATAATAATAATTTTCATTATTAGAGATAAATGATAATGAAAATGGATAATATGTCATGGTGTAAATTTCAAGTCATGTCACCAAATAACAGGGTGATATGATAATTGAGTCCTCAGCCTAGATTGCTCTTGACCAAGGCACAGTTGAGTTGATTAAGTTTCCCTCATACACTCACATCTCATAGCTTCTCAGTAAAAATGCATCTTCTGGTCACCGTTCAGTTACAGTGTGACTACTTAGTTTCAGTAAGGGGGTTTTAGAAGTAACTGTTTCCTGCATTTAGGCCTTTTCAGAGAAAACTACACTCCTTTGAATGACAAATCTTAAATTGTTACCCATTTAGCAATAACATTTGTGTGGAAACTAAATTTTTGTAAAGGCATAAAACACTTGAAGATTTTAAATAAGCACTCTTGCACTCTCACCGTGGACAGACAGCTTCTCTGTTCCCGGATGACAGCACAACACCCCAAGAAGCCTGTAACCACCACCAGGCCGCCAGCCAGGATTAGGATGTATGCCGAGACAGCAAAAGTGCTGGACGCCAGCAGACTCAAGTAGTCACTCTTCTCCACTAGTGTCCAGATTCCAACACCCAAAACAGCAGCTCCACCCACCTGGAAGAGAAGTGGAGAAGGAGGGAGGAAGTGGTGGGGTTAGAAAGATATTAGAATATAAGGAAAGAGATACTGTAAAACTGATATGGGTGTAAAGCAAAAGGTTTCAGAGAAGACAACAAGATGAAAAGACATGATAAAAGCCATAATAAAAGCGAAAGTGAAAAGGTATGAATCATAAAACAGGGACAGAGGCAATACAGATGACTCAAACAGAGAAAGGAAATACTGTGAAAACACTGAGTGCCATGTCAATTCAGTCTTGAAGACAGACAAAAGACCAAAAAGTATAGGACTTTACAGGCCAGGAAGTGACAACTAGGAAGAGAGTTCAACCCTATTAGATGAGTCACAGATATGAAAAAGCAACAACATGAGAAGACAGTGAAAAGGAGTGAAAAACGAGCGCAGAAAGAAAAGAGAGGCAATAGAAAAGAGAGAAACAGAGAGAAGCAGCCAGGCATAAAGAATAACAGTCATAGGAGCAGTGGGACTCCAGAGGTCGAGCCATGGCATAATGACCACTTCCTGACAAACAATCCTGGATAACAAACCCAGGGTGGCGTCCAAATCTGTTCCTCTCATCTCATCAGGTTCACAGTCAGGCGGATAGGAAATGCCTCAGAGAGTCTGCCCCCTTCATCCTCCCACCCCTTTCCATCAAAAGCAAGATCCTCTTATTCACAACAACATGTCCAACCAGGGAGGCACCAATGGATATATATATTGGGTCTTGTGGGAGATGACTTTTCCCAAACTATAGCACATTCAGGACTTTCCTTTTATGTTTAACTAGTAAGATGACTAAGTCCAACTGAATTATAATAAACTGATAATAAAATGGCTGGGGACCTTTTTTGTGACATGTTAGCTTACATAAATATGATGTACATAGCAGAATTGGTAGTTGAAGAAAAATTTTAGGTAAAAAAATAAGTAGCTATAGTTAGTTATATTAGTTATCCTGCAGGCCGATGAGGAGAGGGACACAATATATTTCCTCAAGAGATGAGGTTTAAGGTGATGACAGAGCATTAACCCAAGCCTGAAGATAAAGCTTGATCCTTTTTCTCTCTTTAACCTCTCCCACATACAGATTTGTCTCTCTGCTCACAGTCTTCTCTTTAACTCTGCCTCAGACTTTGAAAATGTTTCAAAGTGACCCCAGACACTCTGCACAGTAGCTGTAAGTGCGTACCATTTTAGCAGCAAACTGCAGTATCGTAAAGTGCAGTGCCAGAGAGCAGGTTTGATACACTGTTCCCCATTGTACACTGACAAGCCCTAAATAATCTATGACTCACTTTGGGCCAAGTCCATAGCTCAGCCTTTTCAGAGTCAGAACTCTCCTTAATCCTCTCCCTGTTTCTGCATGGCTCCATCTCTCTAATGTATCTCTGCCTGCAGTTTTAAAGGAGCATTAAAGCGTTTTTTCCCTGCGTCTTTAAGTACAAAATTATCATTTCCATTCACTAACCAGCTCTAATTAAGCTTGCTGTATTTATCTCTATGTTAAAAATAGAGATAAGTACAGTAAGTACACCTCTCAATGCATCTCAATACACAGGCTGTCAAGAGAGGTTGTTTAATATTGTTTGAGCAGCAGATTGCAAGTAAGTATGCAACTGCATATATGACAACATGAAATTATTGTAAGGGTTTTTCCTGTAGGGTTTTTGAGAGTGCAAGTTGCTTAGAAAGATGATTTCCTACTTGCTGGTACTTACCCAGAAGAGAAAGTTGAAAACAAAGAGCAGGTACTTTAGACACACCGTCAACCAGTCCTCCTGTTCATCTTTATAAACAGCTGACATCTTCCTTCCTCCAGTTCACTTCTGTAAGTACAGATTTGTTTTCCTCAATACAAAAAGAGATTATGGGAAATATACATTTTGCAGCAATATATGGGGATTCAAGCTTAAAACGCTGTTGCAATTAAAAAATTAGATTTTGTTAATTCAAAATACTGCTCAGTAAAAATCACAAAAAATATTGCTTCAGATGTAACAGAATTTGATGCCGCAAGACTGTAGATGAATGACAAGCATCACACTTCTCTGGCTGACCTCATGTTTCCCCTCAATAGCAAAATGTCATGACACTAGCAACACAAAACGGTAAATACATTGCAAATGGAACTGTGGATCTCATACAAAATTTATAAACCAGCTGGTTACAAAGTAATCTATCAATTTAAAAGAGTGTGTGAAAAACAAATAACTACTTTGTACTGCTTATCTGACCACAAATGAAAAGTCAATATATAGTTGAAATCTTTTCCTTCAGAATGTCCTCAAGTTTTGCCTCTGCAACCCCACATACCATCGTCTTTATCCGAGGGAAAGGAAAATTAAAATTAAATGGAATAAAAGATTTGCAGCAGGTAACTGCAGCTGTCCAAAATTAGTCAGGCAAAATAAAGTTTTTCATGTCAAGGCTCAGCTTATTGTGACTTTTGACAGCTCTACATAAAATGTTTACCAAAGTGATACAGCTGCTTATCAAATGTCAAAATAAAAGCAACATCCCAAAAGTCATTTTTGAGCATTTATGGTTTGCATCCTTAACCTAGTCAAATAAGCTACAAATTATAAGACTGCTCAAGTATTCTTCATATTTAACTCCTATCTGCACACAACTCCGATCTGATCACACACTACTGTCTGGTAGCATTCTCAAAAGGCATTTGGGTATGACTGAGAAAACCTCAATCATCATCAATTAAAAGTTAATGTTATATTTCTCTTACTACACTGCAACTTCAAACTTTTAATTTACACTACTTTATAATTGAATCTCCTTCTGCTATACTTGTATTATCAAGGTGTCCACCGGGGTTCATCTTACTAGTTGTTCATTGATGCAGCATCCAAGTTTTGACTGTTATCTCCTCGTTGTATCAACAAACCACATCTTTAAATAATTCATACCCCTGAACAGACCATAAACCTCTGAGCCTTAATTGATCTTGCAGTTTCTGTTCTGTAAATTAAAGGCCATGGGGTGAGAGGCACTTAGTCCCATAACATTGATCTACAGTGTCCTTCAGTGGATAGCACCACAGGAAATGATGCCGCTACTGTGGCCGAGGATTCATATACATGTCTGTAACAGTAAGAATGGATAGTATTTTTCTGAGTAAAGGGTTGGATTAATCATTTGCTTGGGAAGAAAGATTTCAGATTAACCAACCACACCTTAAAAATGGTAGTGGGTTTGCTACACTTAACTCTAGTGTCTTCTTTTCATACACTGAATTTTGGTTTTATTTGCCCAAGATTTTAGATGCTTTCCCTGCCTTCTCCCAGGTACAATGGAAGTTGTTGTATCTCTCCATTAAGTATCCAGAAGATCCACAGGTACACTGTTTCTTCAAGAAAAAGTAGTTCACATTTTACTGTTCAGAGCATTATGTGGATTATCCAGGGGCCCTGTTGATTTTTGAGTGAGCACCCAAGGGAAACTGCATTGTGCCTGGGTGGAAAGCAGAAACCTCAGACACTTTTAAGACCTTGGCACATAAAAATAAGCTATCTAGACAGGACTAGTTATTTGATTGTTGTAATTTGGGTAAACCATCCCTATAAAGTTATTGTAATAACTACTCCATGCTAGGACCTCAAACCATGCAGATTATCAGTCCTACAGCATTTCGACCAGAGAAAACATTGTAGAAGAATTTAAATAAAAAATTGCAGTGTTGCACAGGACTTGACACTAATACATTGTTGGGGTGAATATATGACAGTTACAGGGAAGTTCCTGCCCTGGCCTCACCTGATTAAAACATCTGTGACAGTACTCAACGCAATTTAAAATATTAATGCGCCAAACAAAATTCACTACTAGCTAACGTTCTGCCACTTAGAAAGCAAACAAGACTTTTAACGAGCTCTCACACTGGCCGGAAATGTCCTGCTGTTTTATAATTAACTGTTTAAATGTAGTCGTTTTAACACTTAATAGCCTAGTTAGTGATTTACAGCACCTAAGCTAGTAGTTTATTATTCGTAACAAGGCCTCCCACGCTTGTTAAATGACCGTTGCCCGTCCGGATGCGTTGACTGGTAACGTTAATTACATACTAACGTGGTTTCTTCTAAGAATGATATGACCTGCCTCGGAAATGTTGGACTTTGACCAATGCAGGTGTCCTTCAGCGTCACAAGAAACGCATACATCAAGGGAAAATGTGTCCCTTACGGTTCTAGACAAACTTTCTTGCCCCCTTATGCAGGACGGGGTGTACGCTCGAGCATCCTGAAAAAAACATCCCTCCACCTGCGACGTTGATGAGCAGGACAAAGTTTAACCGTATTATCTCATTGTTACATCGATAAACTAACATTTTCGTCTTGTAACCGAGAACATACTCACCAGACCAACGTTTCGTGAGGATGAATAACCTCGTTTTGTTGCTATTCCCGTCAAAGTGCTGAGAGCAGGGCACTGCAGTAAGGAGCGTTTGGTCCAGTCAAGCTTGTTGCTTTCAGGGTGTCCGACAGCACGTTTCTGCGGATGCTGCCTTTGAGTGCAGCCCGTATTTTCGATGTTATTGAACACTCAAATAACAACCTAACAGAAAGGAATCAAGTCATAGAACGCAAGCAGTATTTTGTGCTTCAAATATAACTATCTATATATTTTTTCTTATTAGATGTATTTGCCAAGGAGTAAGTAGGCTGCAAATTAATCTCATTCAAAAAGATTAGATGTTCCAGATTTAGCTACTATCTATTTTCAGTCTGCAATCTCCAGACATATAGATAGATAGAAACACCACAAAATACAATTAATACAAATACAAGTTACAATATATTATTAACTAAAAAAGTACAATGAGTTCCATTTTAATCATTCATCCAACCCATATCCAAATAAACATTTCTAACGGTCCTTGAAGGCAGCACCAGTGTGAACTTGAGGAAAGAGTCACAATAGGGAGTGACAGAGAAGGAACTGGAGCTGCTACCTTGCTCCACCACCACAGGCTGAATACCACCCTGCTATTGACAGCACAACCTTGGTTACAATGTAACCACATACCCCCTGAAGAATTTCAGGCTGAGGTGTACATGAATAAACAGAGATAAAAGACAGAGGGGAAAAGAGCACAGGCTGCAGTGAACAAAGGCTCAAACTTACTGTATAGCCTTTTTTTTTGCAAGGCCAGTTTGTACATAAACTAATGTCTATTTATAAATGTACTAGAGCCCTTATCATTGACTTGGATACATCTCATTATGAATTCCAGTCAAGCCAGTAAGACTAACAATTAATTTTGAAATTGCTCTTCATTATGTAAAGTAGACTACAAAATGACTGAGCAGAGCATGTATGTGACCCCAGAGGGAAAGATGGTAATTTGGTATTTCAGCAGTGAGCTGATGAACATTGATTTGATTGTCTAGACTTGTTTTGTTTTTGTTTTTTTATGCAAGACGCATTTACTCATCAAGGAAATGCTACCATACACAAAACCCACAAACTTTATACAAGAAATGCGTAAAAGATTATATTAGATTAGATAAAAGTCAATGGGAAATAAGATCACCAAACTTTAATAAAATATAAATGTAGTTCTTGGGGTATCTGTGTATAACCATATCCATGACATAAAAGCCATTAATATCTTCTAAATAAAGTAAGGGAAAGGCCTGGTCCTTGTCTCTCTGATGTTTCACCACCCTGCCCAATGTGACATTTTTTCATCACAGCAAGACGTCCTCTTTGACCAATACAGATTCTTCATTATGTATTTGCCTATTTTTCCACTGCAGTAATTCAATAAGCTTGCAAGCCATTAGGAATAGATGATGGCTGCAGGGGGAGGAACGCTGCAGTGGTCACCTGCACTGACGACAGTCAGTCTACCAAAACAACATTACTTAGCAGAGGATGTCATCCATCAGGTCAAGTTTTCTCCGAATAAACTTCATCCAACCAGAACGTATATAAAAAAAAAAAAATTAAAAAAAAAAAACTACAGTAAATTATCATTAAATGGCTAGGAATTTGGAGCATGACTGTTTTCCATTTTCTCATATTTGTATAGGTGACACATGATGGAGTAAAACATATGTGGTTTCCCCTAAAGCCAGTTAATTTACCCATCCAGTCTCTCTGTGCACAGTTTCATTCTGCTAGTTACTATATTGCCTACCATGCTTTGTACCCTGCTAAGCCCTCTAATGCTTTCTCTCACAAGAGGGTAGGAATAGGGCATGACTGAGCATGCATGTCAAACACAAACGGTTAAGGAGAAAGCAAATATGGTGTGCAGGGGTGTATAACAAGCGTGACTGTATCAGTGACAAAGTGAAAAGAGGTCGGTGTGTAAAAATAGTGATTAAAAACAACAGAAGGACTTTAAGACCTCCACACTTGCTAATGCAGAGTTATGTATATTTGCCAAGTTTTAACATGTTTGTGAAACTGTGCTCAGATAAGTTTAGTGAATTTAATGATAAATAGAGAAAATTAAAATAATGATCAGATTTTTTTTTTAATTAGCCTAAATGACGAATCAGACTAAATTACACAGGGAAATAATACTATTTTGTTTCCATAGTAAAATCAGTAGTTTTGTACAGACCACAGGTTCAGCTCCTAGTAAAATAGCAACTGAACAAAGTGCCACTCAGCTCCTGCTTGTTGTGCCTGACCTCTTGTGGTCAGACTCACCTGGTAGCCACATGAGAGAATGGCCTCTTCAACGCCTCAACAGCTCAGTGCTAGTTTGACTAAGTAAAGCAGAGATGACAACACAGTAGCACAATTCAGGTGGATAACAGGTATAACATCTGAAAAGAGATAACAGGCTGCAAGAATCTTATCAAATTCTATATTTGGCAAGTGGAGTCTGACTTTTCTGAGCTAAGAATTGAACGGGTGTGTGCACCAGACACTAACTATGCCTTCACAGACCACATCTCAGCCCTGCTTTTTAGCACTTTGGGCCAGACAGAAATATCCCAACATCTGTGGACTGTCATGAAATTTTGTACACACATTCGTTTTTCCCAGAGAAGAAATCTTAATGCCTGTAAGGATGCTGTAACTTTTCCTCTAACACCACGATGAGGTTCACGTTTGTTGTTTTGAATGAAAAATCTCATCAACAGTTAGATGCATTGCCATGAAACTTGCTAGAGGCATTTCTGTCTCTCTCAGGATGAGTTGTAATAATTTTATGATCCCTTACTTTTCATCTTGCACCATCACTAGGTGAAAATTTTATCCATCCAATACTTGGGTTTATCTCCAAATACCTGAAAAACTATACAACATAACTCATCATCATCACCTGTCGACCTAATTTGTGTTCGGTGCTGATTAGCGTTTGTTAGCATGCTAACACGGTAAATGACGATAGTGTATGTGGTAAACATATCTGCTAATATAAGCATTAACATTGTCAGTGTGAACATGTTAGCATGCTAATGTTTGCATTTAGCATCACTTGCTGTGCTATGAACAGTTCCAGTCAGAGCTGGCTGCTAGATACTTTTTTGTCAAATTTCTTCTTTCATCTCATGAAATAACATGAAAGTTGAGAGAAAATATTCATTCATATTCATTATAAAAAAAATCAATATACAGTATCAAGACTAAATATACAGTATCAAGACTAATTGTAGGATATGTATCAATTAGTTGTAGGCTAAAATAGTAATTGTGGATGATTTTGGCAAGAATAAAACATAAATGTGTATCTTTAATTTTACAAATACCAACACTCTTGCTAGATATGGGACCACATTATCATTCAATCAAAGGAAAAGACATTATGAAATAAATAATCATATGAATACATTATTCTTGTGAAAATTTTGAAGAAATCATTACAACTCAACTTCTTGTGAAATGGTATTTCATCATTCATTTTCATAGTAACTAAATTTTATTGGATATTTATTCTAAAAGGTATTTTTTCAAAAGTCTTAGGAAATAAAACAGAACTCCAATAATTATGAAAATGTGGTGGAGCAAATATAATCTCATAATAATGAGTTGAGTTTTACGGAAGCCGAGGACGGCCATGCCCCTTTTTTATTTTTGCACTGTTTTTTTCTTTTTTTGCACTGTTTTCTCGTTATAACGACTTATTATTTCGTTATCTCGATATAACAAAGATCGTTATCTCGTGATAACAAATTAATTATTTCGTTATCTCGATATAACGAAGGCCAGGTGTGATGATTGTGTGCTGGATCGGACCATCCTCAAAAGGGGCATGGCCGTTCTCGGATTCCGTAGCGTACACATAACATCCGGTTAAATAAATGTAACGTTAACGTTACCTTAGCTGGAGCAGCCGGTGGCAGCTCGTGCGCTGAAATGAGGATGCCCCGGTCCAGTCCAGCACACAATCATCACACCTGACCTTCGTTATATCGAGATAACGAAATAATTCATTGGTTATTTCGAGAAAACGATCTTTGTTATATCGAGATAACGAAATAATAAGTCGTTATAACGAGAAAATAGTGCCAAAAAAAGAAAAAAAAACAGTGCAAAAATAAAAAAGGGGCATGGCCGTTTTCGGCTTCCGTTGAGTTTTGATAATTTCTCAAATAATTCCATAAAGTATTGTTTTATTTATAAATTTTACAAGATTATTTTTTTGTATCATATTGAGCACATTGGGGGCGCCACAGTGAATGGAATCGAAAGAGTTAACTTTACCAGGAAGTGTATAATAAAGGAACGGTAGGGGCGGGGCTCTTAGCGACGTCGACGTGCTTAAACGAAACTGAATGTGGTAACTCTCGAACAATTTGTTTGTCCGTTTTAAGCATCCACTTTTAAAACGTGCAACTTTACAGGTAAATTCAATTCTTCCTGTTTCTTGCTACACGTGTTAAAGTAAAGTAAAAATATAACACATTATCCAGCCCATTGAGTTTAATTATATGAGTCGTTAAAATTGTATTTCGGCTTGGTTCTTGTCCAGATATGGCGGCTGCCAGCAATCTGTTGTCAGAGGAGAGGTTCCTGTGTTCTATCTGTCTGGATGTGTTTACTGAGCCAGTCTCAACGCCGTGTGGACACAACTTTTGCCGTGCATGTATCCACAAGTACTGGGACAACAGTGACACTTACCTGTGTCCATTGTGCAAAAGGACATTTTCCACAAGACCTAAACTCCAAGTCAACACTATGGTGTCCGAGTTAGCAGGTGAGTTTAAGAAGTTAGTTCAAGTCAAAGCCTCATCTCCAGACCCACAACTTGCAGTAGACGTTCTTTGTGATATCTGCTCTGAGATAAAGGAGAAAGCCGTGAAATCTTGCCTGATGTGCCTTACTTCTTTCTGTGAAACGCACCTTGAGCCACATCAGAGAGTTGCTGGTCTCAAGAGCCACATATTGTTAGACCCAGTGAGGAATCTTGATGATAAGATGTGCAAGACGCACAACAAGATAACAGAACTGTACTGTAGGGATGACCAGGCCTGTATTTGTGTCTTGTGTCTCAGAACCGATCACAAGAGTCACTATGTTGTCCCACTCGAGGAAGAATATGAAACGGTGATGACAAAAAAAGATGAGGCAATGGCAAATATCCAAAAGCTGATCCAATCCCGGTCTGAGAAGATAGCTGAGATTGAAAACTCACTGAATGCCTGCCAGATAGAAACTGACAAGGAGAAAGAAGCCAGCATGCAGGTGTTCACTGACTTGATACGCTCCATTCAAAGAAGCCATGCCGAGCTTGTTGAGGTGATTGAGGAGAGGCACAGAGCAACGAAGCAAAAAGGTGAAGCTTTTCTCAAAGAACTGAGGATGGAAATGACTGAGCTCAAAAGCAGAAGTAGCCAGCTGGAGCTGCTGTCACAGTCGGAGGATCACCATCATTTTCTCCAGAGCTTCCCAACCCTGAGCTCACCTTTAAACAAGGACTGCACCAACATTGGACTTCAGTATTACCTGTCTTTTGAGGCAGTGAGAGGAGCTGTGGCTCTGCTGAAACAAAGAGTTGATGAAATCATGGAAAAGCTTCCTGAGATCAAAATGAAAAGAATGAGAGAACATGCAGTGGACGTGACTCTTGACCCTGACACAGCTCATTGCTCACTTGTCATAAGTCAAGATGGAAAACAGGTCGCAGATGAAGACACCGAACTGGAACTTCCCGACAATCCAAAGAGATTTAAAAAGTTTCCAGAGGTTTTGGCAAAGGAGGGATTCACAACTGGGAAGTTTTACTTTGAGGTGCAGGTGAAAGGAAAGACTTTGTGGATTGTTGGAGTGGTCAAGGAGTCTGTTGATAGAACAGGAGACGCAAAGCTGTCAGTTAAAGATGGTTTTTTGACCTTTGGGTTGAATGAGGGCAAATATACAGCATCTCAAAACACTGCTACAATCACACTGAAAGAAAAGCTTCAGAAGGTGGGCATCTTTGTGGACTATAATGAGGGAGTGGTTTCTTTCTATGATGTAGATTCTAAATCACATGTGTATTCTTTCACTGGCTGCCATTTCACAGAGAAACTTTATCCATACTTTTTCCCTGGGAATAATGACAGTGGAAACTCTGCCCCTCTCATTATAACACCTGTACCTCAACCATACTAGTTTTGTTCTTTTTGGTCCTCCTTTAGGGTTCACATGGAAATTAAAATTGGTCTCCATTACTACACTCAAAATCTTTCCTTAAAGTATTAACAGCAACTGCCAAATGTTACATGACATTGGCCTCTTTAATATGGAAAAATATTGTCTAATATATGCATGGATATTCAAAAGAAATGATATTACATCATCAGTTCTGTTAAGTTAGATGTGAAGTAATGATACTAGTGTTGTACAATAGTATTGTGTCTTCCTGTTAAATTACAATGGATAAGGTTATCAAAGTCATAAGGTAATGTAGCTTTAATTTGTCAAGGTATTTTGTTGCTTGTGTGTTGTTTAATTATATGCACATTTTAATTGTTGAAATATTTACTTGTAATTCACAGTGGTGTGGAATGAAGAGCAGTTGTGCATTTGACAAGTGGGGCTGAATAAACTACACATCCAGATTGATTTTGTTGTGTAATTCCTACCTAGAAGCTTGGTCACAATATTAACCTTGTGGCATCTGAAAACCTCTTGAATATAAAATGTGGTTATAATTCATGAAAATGCAACAGTATGAGATGTAGGACAATTTAAAGGCAGTCCAGTACCGCCATAGAAAAACGAGTCTTGGCTCCTAGCAGTTTTTAACTATTTAGATTTACAAAGATTTACAACGTAATTCAACAGAATTGTTTCTCACATCTTTGTCATGGTATCAGCATTGTCAGTCAATAGTAGTCTGCCCACTTCTTTTACTCCCGACTCCTGCCTATGTGCTTCTGCCCCCACACTGATTTCTCTGTGTGTGTGTGTGTGTGTGTGTGTGTGTGTGTGTGTGTGTGTGTGTGTGTGTGTGTGTGTGTGTGCGCGCACTCATGAGTGGATGCACACATTATCCTTGAGTGTGATGCGTGGGCCGATGTTCTTAAGCACCACTGATGGAGCTCATCCATAACTGACTAAAACCTGGTGTTTCATTGTGTTTTGTCTTTCATTAATGGAACACAAGCCCATATTTTTTTTTTCTTTAGTGACAAATATCTTGTTTGATCAAAGTAGGTTACTACCAAATAATTTGATATAGTATGAAATGAGTGATTGAGTCAGTAATGAAAGAGATGCAGACATCAACAGTACACTCAGTAAACACTAAAGTATGGTAATCAGACATCCTGAAGTAGGAGATATTTTAACATACAGTTTTTTCCAAGACGAAGGCAATGGAAAAATGCAGTGCGAATATAAATGCATTATATTGTGAATTTAAACTGAATTAATAACATACATCTGAATATTTTTTTGGAAAATATGTTCCTCAATTAGATGAGAACATTCCAACAAAAATCTTCCATTGTGTATTACGTTTGAGACGTACCTTTTTCCATTAGTGATATCACTCTCTCTTCTGTCTCCAACTACCAAATAGATGAGGGTCAGCTGTGTTAGCTGATGGGAAATGGAAATGGAAATAGAATGGTTTCAGGGTTCCTCCATGTTGTTGATGTCAAATTTGAGTGAATGTGCTCTGCATGCTGCTCTCATGCAAGCATGTTGTACTTGCAGTCGCACCACAATCAGTGATGACACAGTAGGTGTGTTGCCTTAAACAGCCAATGAAGCCTGTTGTGACTTCACTAACTGGGATGATTTAAGACGGCAACATGCTTGAAACAAGTTTTTTTTTTTGATGATAGGTAAAAGTGCAAATTATGAAGGATATATGGCCCCTGTGAGTGTTATTATATTACTTTATTGTTTCATTAATAGGTGAATGGTATCTTAATGTTGTAGCTGGTGGAAGAGGAGCTATCACTACACCATATGCTGTTGGGTAGTTTAGGACAAAACAAAGCATCCAATCTTAAAAGTAATTAGTAAATAAAGCTGTTACATAAATGCAGTGAAGTAAAAAGTGCAATATTGCAGTTGAAATGTAGAATAGTGGAAGTATAAGTAGCCAAATGTGTAAATACTCAAATTAAGTATACCTACCTACCTACATACCCACCTACCCACTTAAGAAATTGGTCCTAGATCCTGATAGTCTGATATGCATTCCAAGCAGCTCAAAAATAGCTGTTGTACAAACTAAACCAAAAGTTGCACATCTGTGCCTGCGTTACATTTAATTTAGTATCTAATCTATCACCGGAAATCGTCAGAAATTGCCTATAGCTAGTTTTGGCCGTAGTTCAATAAAGTATGTCACCACATGGATAACATTAACGTATAGTAGCTTTCTTTGCGCCCCCCCCCCCCCCCCATTGAGGGAATGTCTAGTGTGAGAGGCATTTGTCTTTGGAAAGATTTCGTTTTGTTAAGGTTATTCTAATATTTTTGTCACAATTTATTTCATGTCATTGCAGGGGCGGTCGTGTGAAATGGCATTGCATACTCACAGTTTGAACACCGTTTAACTTTCTCTCCTGGAAACCCCATCGGGATTACGCAAAGGACTTTCCGTAGCGCACGCGAAGATCGGAATTGTGCGAGTACCCGATGCTGAGTGTTGTCAAGTGTTCATAAACGGTGCAGTAGACGAGAAGAAGCATTTTCTAGTGTGGAGTTTTGTTTCCAGCGTGCAACCGGGTGCCTTTTTTTAGTCGTGGGTGACACTACACATCATTTTCTTTAGCCCCATTGATTTAAAATGTGCGAGCAGGTAGGGTTTCCATGTCTTACGCGAGGACACCGAAACGGAGCGCGCGGCTGTTAATGGATACACTGACTCCTGCTGTGATCAAACCTGCAACCTTTCAGTCGCAACACGGTCTCTCCAGCCAATAGACTGCTCTGCGATCCATGAGTCCTCCCACTAAGACAACCTGTATCACATTTACAGTATGGATTACTGGACGTTTCGCCTCGCGCAAATCCATTTAACAACTTTTCTGAGGGAATTAATTTAATTTGATGAAACTGTGATACCTACACGCGTTTCATATTATGACTTTCCTCCTTACATGTACTCAAGCCATACATCTGGTGGCTTAGTGTTATTTTTTCACACGTTTCTGTTGAGAAGAAGAACCCTTCGTACACTTAAAAGAGTTGTAGCCTAAATCTCGTCGGCTCTCATGGGACTGAGGCATTCGTCGCGTTGTTTGCTGCTACGGCGGAAGATGGCGGAGGCGGACAGCTCGGAGGTAGGGACCTTGTGGTGTCCTGCACCCGGTAACAGCGGGACCGGGCCACTGTCAGTCTGCTTATTTTAATGGTGACAACACATTGCACTTTAAAATTATTTATATTTGCGTTACAATGATGCCAGCCTCATTTAGAATCAACGTTGTACTGATGGTGTGCACACAAAGCGAAGTACATACCCGTGTCCTGCAGATGTTACGGGGGATCTATGCAGACTAGTATAACATCAATAATAGTGATAATGCATGCAGAAGATGTGCAGTTAGGTTAAATGATCAGTTTAGGATGCATGGACGTATTGAACGTGGTCATGTCCGCTGTCCCTGGTGCTGAAACGGACCTGCATCTTTTACCGGCTCTTCCTGTAGTACATCACCGCTATAGCAAGTCTCCCCCCTGTGTAATTACAAAGGCTAATTGCTTTTATGGATTCTTGACTGCTTATTTTATGGTTCCCTTTTCACTTGCATTTAATCCTGCTCGCTGTAAGCCCCATATTAACGGGAACAAGGTCCACTCACTCACACCCACTCCACTCACTTGTAATTTCCTCCCATGAAACACAGTCTTTCTTAACTCATTCTTTTCGGTTTCATTGTTGTCTGTAATTTCTTAATTCTGATACAAACTCTACCCTTATACTTTCTTTTTCCTCCGTAACAGCGGCAACAGCCTGTCACGTCCCCCCTCTCTCAGTCTGCCCAGCCCTCCCCACTGCCTAAACCAGTGCCTACTACCCACCATGTGCCCTGCGTCCCCCATACGCCTCATGTAGCAGCCTTGTCCACCTGTCCTGGTCGAGGCAAGATTGCCAAGTTCATCAGCCCGGAGGAAATGACGTCACGGGACTACTACTTCGACTCTTATGCTCACTTTGGCATCCATGAGGTAAGCAGACCAAGCTGACAAGTGGCAGCTTGGTATGATTAGAGTAAAAAATGACACCAGATGCTTCCTGTTCTGTTTAACCTGATGTTCCTTAACTTTGCCAAGGTTAGTCTGGCAGCAGGATATGTGAAAAACTTCGTCTGATTTAACAGGGACAGATTTCCATGAACAGACAGGTTTTGATTTTGGTAGTGTTCCAAATCTTCTACTGGCATAGATGATATTTTACCCATAACTGAGAAGCTAATGCCTACAGATACTTGATTCCAAATCTTGAGTTCACTGGATCTGAAAGTCCGTTTGTAAAGTAAGAGTACACAAGCCAAGTTAAAGCCCAAGCAAGTGCAAAAAAACAACAAAACAATCATCCAGGAGAAGCAAAAAATCAGTCCTCCAGTGCTTTCGAATCTCCTGTCCAAACATGGGTTTTAAAAAAGCATGAAATCAAACACCTTCAAAAACATAACTCAAACATATCCCAGAAGTTTAAAGTACCTCTCATTTAATTTAAATTTAAATATAAAAAATCTATCCAAATTATTCCCTCAAATTAAAAACAACCCCAAACATAAACCACAGAGGCAGCTGTCTGCTTATGAACAACCAAACATTAAGTTTTAGGAGTGATATCTTGTGGGGAAACATAAAGCTGCTGAATTATCTGCACTGGTGGAGAGTGTCTCCCAGCTGACAAAAGAGGAGGCTTATTCATTACCAACTAGCACTATGCACTTCAGATGTACTGCAAAGTCTTCACAGTGCTCCATAAATGAAAGCAAGCTGTGTCTGTCTTTTACAGTCATCTATAGTCAGCTGCTAAATAAAATTGTAGAGCTATAATCCAGCTAATGACCTTGATCTGCGAAGGGTTGATGGTGGAAAAGTTTGGGGACATATAGACCTTTTTTAAATAGAGTCCATATTTAGCATGTGGGTCAGGTTTTTGTCTGCTTGCAGACAAAGAGAGTGCCCTGATTAGAGGAGTGCAAAGCAAGAAAGAAGTGAAAGTGGGATGTGTGAATGGGCTCAGGGAGATGGATATCAGGCGGTCCCCAAAGGCTTCAAAGGCTTTGCGTTGTACTCCTGTCTATTTCAAGAAGCTCTGTCACTGTCACAGAGGCTTTTGGCCTAAATACTGCTTTTTCTAGCTCATTATATACGACAAAAATGTGTGTACATGTTGAGGGAACCATGCAACTGCCCACTTCTTGCAGAATCTATACACATTTGTATGTTTATGATGTAACATGATGTGTATTATGTGTATTCTTTGGGTAGCAATGAAATCTCAATTTTGCCTCCATTATTGAACAGGAGATGCTGAAAGACGAGGTGCGGACGCTGACCTACCGGAACGCGATGTACCACAACAAGCATGTGTTCAAGGATAAAATTGTCCTGGATGTCGGTAGTGGAACGGGGATCCTCTCTATGTTTGCAGCCAATGCCGGTGCCAAACATGTGTATGGGGTGAGACAAATAGATGCACCCTTTGGACACTAACTAATAGGTCACTGTAATCAGCTGTCAGTCTCTGCTTTTCTTTCAATCTTTATGAGAGAAAAAAGCCACACACCCATATCATATCTGGCTTTTCTGTCACATTATTTCTCATCTGTGGCTTTCCCTTCCCAATATCAGACACATACATCCACGCACGCACATATCCTGCCTTTTTTTAAAAACTCCTCCTAAGGTCCAGGCGCTAGTCTAGTCCAGAAATTGGTAATCTCTCTCAGACAATCTTTGACACAGAGGCAATAAGAGACATCTGGCTCCCCCTTAGAGCAGGGCTGCAAGTCACAGGTTATACATTACCAGCAGTGTCTCCCACAGTTATGTATGATTCATATACTGTATTACACTTATGGATGGGAGAGCAAAATGATTTATTCGTTTTCATGCGGCACACGGTCTGCAATGGGTGACCAGGGACATAAATGTTTAGATGGATTATCAGGGTTTGATTAAATTTTGTCCTTGAGTACCCTAAAGGTGAACTGACTGTATATGGGGAGAGAATACGGTAGATAACACCCTGCTTGTCATCCCTGTTCACGAGGAAATCTTTATTTTCTTTTTCCTTTTTTACCTACAGATAGAATGTTCAAGTATATCAGAATATTCAGAGAAGATTATCAAGTCGAACCACCTACACAATGGTAAGTTTAAGTGGTTTTCCATTACTACAATATATCTTATATCCATCTGTCTGAATGCAGAGGAGTGTGATGGCGTCTGGATTAGAAATAGCGTGAAAAATCTTCATATTTCCATCATTACCGTCACACCCGACAACATTAGTCACAGTTCTGATGGTTAACTGGCAGCTGGATGTCAAATAAGCATAATCTCTGCCATCAGTCAGAATCCCCTCAGTGGGGCTGATTACCATTGTAAAATGCCACCCTGAACTTCACAGATGGAGGACTGGCAACAGATGGTTGGTTTCATAACCTGAAAAATTCACCATTAGACAGGTTTTTGTTTGATCTCTTTAAATTTTCAATTCAAGCATTTAGCTGATGATCTCAATAGGACATGAAAAAACTCAAATGCCAACTCTTATCAGGTACAGACTGTTATTTATACAATGATGACTGCAAATAATAATCATCCACTAAATATCCAAGCAAATTAGATGGAGTACAGGTTATTAATTAGCAACCAACAAGTAAAAAACACAGTGATCTTTAAGGTGTCGAAGGTTGAGAATGAGCTATTTAACAACAGAAGCGTGTGCGAAATGTTTGCATCAGTTTTTCTTCCACTTCCACATCCGAAAGATTCTGTTTTTTCAGTATATTATTGTGCATTAACGACCAGACTTGATAGTGCTGAACTCTACCATATTGCATCTGTTTTACTTTGACAGCCCTCCTTGTATTTCAATATCGTGGGTCAAAGAGGCAAACAGAAAATAAGACAAAGGAAATGCACAAGATGAGAGCAGTAATTAAGCTGTATGGATTTACAGAAATCCCTTGGCACAAAAACACTGTTATCTGAGAATAGAGTCATTTTACAATTTCCATTAATGTGATGAAGATGCCGTGAAGTAATTTGGTGCCTGCTGTTTTGTGGCTCTCCACATCGCAGTCATTACCATCTTCAAGGGCAAGGTGGAGGAGGTGGAGCTTCCCGTGGAGAAGGTGGACATTATCATCTCAGAGTGGATGGGTTACTGCCTCTTCTACGAGTCCATGCTCAACACCGTCATTTTTGCCAGGGACAAATGGCTGGTATGATATTCCTGCTGGAGGCTTGGGGAGGGTGCTGGGCTCGCTCTGTGTGTGTGTGTGTGTGTGTGTGTGCAGCTGGCTGGACAAATAAGGCTTTTGATACATAAACACACCAGACAGTGATTAAGTAGAGGATTTACTGTACTGCCTGCATGCATCTGTCTGCTGCCCAGATGCTGAGGTCATACATGAATGATCGGGTTTCTGAGCTCAGTAGCCGCCTGCAGGCTATAACCTCAGCACATGTGATCTTATATTACACTCCAGGTGTGTGAATAGTAAAGATGATGGATGGCCACTGTATAGTGCGGCATTGATGTGTGAAGCTTTTCTCGTTCAGAAACCTGGAGGCCTGATGTTCCCTGACAGGGCTGCTCTCTATGTGGTAGCCATTGAAGACAGGCAGTACAAGGACTTCAAGATTCATTGTAAGTAGTAATGGTAGATTTGTTGCTGTTTGCTTTCAAGTTTTTGCTAAGTTATTACCTTCCTCTGTCTCCGTCTCTCTCTGTGCATAATTGATGATCATTGTGCAGATGAAGTGAATTCATCATACAGAGAAGAATGGCTCCACTTACTAATAAGTCACACTTGATAAAGAGTTACATAAGCTGTAACTAATGGATTTATTAATGTCAGCAGATATTTTAACTGGATGATATCACTTTATAAAGTTGATTTGGTGGGTTTGCAGCAGACAGAGACCAACACAAGCAGTTGTGTTTCTGTCCACCTGATGAATCTAAGTCCAATATTCACGTTTCTGTTAGCTCTATTTCGCTCTCCACCAGCTGGCTAACCATTAATAAAGCCATTAATTTCAACATAGACGCCTAGTGTAAAACATTCCCTTTCGAAAGTAGCACCAAACGTGTTTAAACAAGATATTCTACAGTGCATTCTTTGCTCTAAACTCCCTCCATGCGTTCAAATAACTGTCACAGCAGGAGCGCTGAGCTTAACCTTGCGATCCAGATCAAAGCACCAAAATTAAAGGGTGCATGGACACCGAATCTGGGTCAATAACTTCTACTGAGTTTCCTTTCACTGCACAGGTGGCCTTCCCTGTTCCATAAAATGTAGGCATTCACACAAAGGTGTATACTTTCACATGAATACCAAAAGCATTCAGACTACTCAAACCCTCACGCTCTTATTTTTAGTTTCTCTCAGCGTTGGTGGCATATTCCACCTTCTCATCGTACAGACTTAGTGTTTGGCCCCCTGACAAAGCAAGGTGGAGTGGAGGGACAGAGGGAATGGGGGAGGGAAGGCTTGCTTGGTGTGTTTTTCAGCCCAAATTATAATAAAAAAAGCCTGCCAGACATGGTGGAGGAGGTGGAGGAGGCCGGAGTCTATTTTCAGCAGGGCCTGGATAGACAGAAAGACAGCATGAGTGCGGGACTGCTCTTCTTGGCAGGGGTTAAGCGTTCTGTTTTATTTTCTCTGCTACCTTTTTTTGTTCTGACAGCTTGGCAGGAACAGAGAGAACAGAGCTTTGCAAATAAAATCAAAAAATTAAAAAGTAAAAACCCATAGAACACATGCTGTTTGCATGTGTATTGTCATGGGTAGCCGTGCCTCAGATGTTTATGATTGTGTGTGCACAGGGTGGGAAAACGTGTACGGCTTCGACATGAGCTGCATTCGCAACGTGGCCATCAAAGAGCCTCTGGTGGATGTGGTAGATCCCAAGCAGGTGGTGACTAATGCCTGCCTCCTGAAGGTTAGTCTGTGTGTACATGCATGATGGAGGGGGTGTGGGCATACCTCAAGCATTTGTCTTTCATGCCATCTGGTTTTATGTTTTGAAAAATGTACATATTTGAGGCACACATCCAAACAAGCAAAGTTTCTCATCTGTTGTGTTCCCCCACCGAGTACATGAACTCCCCCCACCAGAAGAATTCAGAGACAGCTATCAATCCCCAAACCTCTGAGCATTCCCTGTCTGCTGAGACTATTTTCTAGTACATAATAGAGGTCTCTGGAGAGCTGTAATAGTCTGCGGCTCTGCTTCCATGCTTGAAAATACGGCAGTGGCTTGCCTTTTATCTCACAAATGAACAGAGGATAAGAGCATTCAGGGAGGTGATAGCTTTTTTGTTTGTCCCCCTCTACCTTTACCTCTCTTTCCATTGCTTTTCCTAAGATATCTTCAGTCCGCTCTGCTTCTTATTTCTTTCTCACGTCATTTTCGGCATCTCAATTCTCACCATTTCCTTCTGAATCACTCACTCACTTCTGACCCTTCATCCTCTGTCACGTTCTCTGATTTGAACAGTGTCAGGCCTCACTGGTCTGAGCGAACGGGTGGTCTCACTCTGTCTCTCCCTCTGTGCGATGGTGAAATGTCACTTGAGAGCAGGCATTGAGTCACCAGCGAGAATGAAATGGGCTCTCCATCACTTGGATAAGCGCAGAACATAAAAAGGAGGGTTTCCTTTTGTGTTTGAAAAGGTGGCTTATTTGTCAGGTTGGAGGGCGGGTTACTCGTTAGTTAGTGACACACTGCCTGAAAATTAATTTTCACCACCTCAATTTCTTTCACATGCATGTTTTCAGGGCTTATCCACCCTTTCCCCTCGCTGCCAGCCACTTCACCCCGTCTTAAATCAAACTGCCACTCATTCCTATCACGCTAAAATTACAAAGTCACTCCCAGGGACTTTTTTTTCCCTCTCCTCCCACAATTTGCTGTATATGATACTGGCCTGGTATCATTGGAAAGGACAGAGGTGTTAAATCACAATCTGTCATGCTGACGCCACATGGCCAAGCAATCCACAGCGCAATAGGAAAGGCAAGATGAACAGGTTGCAGTGTAACCCCCCCCCCTCAATCATCCTCTTAAATACAACATCATCTACATGCAGAGCAGAGACACATCTGCCCCTCCTTTATTTTGTACCCAGTGTGATACTTGGCAGGTAGCAAAATGTGATACTTAAATTTGTGGCCATATTCATGATGTAGCATGAGCAAACACACAGATGCTGTGTTCACTCACACACACACACACACACACACACACACACACACACACACGCACACACACACAAATACTCCCTCCCTTGTAGGCTTGAGGGAGGACACCCACACAGCATGTGTACTGTGAGCAGGCTTCATTTGCCAGCCGTGATTCAACCTGTGGGCTTTCACACACACACACACACACACACACACACACACACACACACACACACACACACACACGCGCGCAGAATAATCATGATGAATAATCAAGAAGGATTGACATATACATGCACTGCATGTGTGTGAGAGATGGCAAGTGGGGGGTAACAACTTGTGTTTGTGTGTGTGTGTGGTTTTACATTACAGTGCTGCTATTCCATCAGGGTAAATTCATGAATTGAAAAGAGCAGAGATATCTTGAGAGCAGTCTTTTTAAAATGAAATAAAATAACTGGGTGTTTTTTTTTCCAGGAAGTGGACATCTACACTGTGAAGCCAGAGGACCTGTCCTTCACCTCAGCCTTCTGTCTGCAGATTCAACGCAACGATTATGTCCATGCCCTGGTCACCTATTTCAACATCGAGTTCACCAAGTGTCACAAGAAGACTGGCTTTTCCACGGGTGAGGCTACACCAGAGTCATTACTCATAACCACTGTTTCCTATTCCACCCTTAAAGGTTTGGTTCACACAAATCATAAAAAGCATATTTTTTCACTAATCCATACTTGTAATATAAAGCCACGGAATTTCTCACGTTGTCTCTGATATTTCTGCCACCCTCACACAATGGAGGTCTAACTGTGCATTGTACTATACTGTCTAATGGAAGACGCTCACACTTCCCAGGTTTGTCTTTCAGCACTTTACCGCAACAACATAACCTCCTTGCAATTGTAGAGAAACGAAACATTCACAGGGTCACTCTGACAGAAATACTCTCTGTGCCCTCCTGGGATAACATCCAGGATGAAAAGAAGAAGCAAAGCAGAAGCAGAGGTTCCAACACAGTCAGTTTAAATCTAAATTCACTGTGAAAACACAGAACATTGCTTAAAACATCTACTGCCGCAGCAAAAAAATAAATAAAATAGGAAATGTGGAAAAAAGTGTATTACTGGAAACATGTACCTTTCAAAATAATCATTTCAATTGGAATTACTTTCTTTGAAAGAAATGGTGTCTGAAAGTGGCAATGTGTTCAATGAGACAGAAATATCAAAACCTCAGCAAATAAAACAAAGTCTTCATGGCTATCACAGATGGTAAGTGAGAAAATAATAAGAATAAAAAATCCTATATAATTTTGGCTAACTCGAAGCTCTGATGTCTTCAGAAGACAAAGAAAATGCAGGCATTTATAAAACAGTACATAAGAGTACATGAAGGGAGGAACTGGTAAATTTTGTTTTCACATTCCTGATGTCCTGTAAGCTTCCAAATTTCTTGAGCACAAGTACTTTGAGCAATAAATCAGCGTCTATTAAAAGGAAGCGCCTGCACTTCAGCATCTTAGCTCTTGGCTACACTCTGCTGGTGTTACATGAGTCAACCCCGCGTTTGCAGCGACGGAATCACCAAGCACTTCTGGTAACATGGTGTCGAGGACGTCTATAATAGAGAGAGTAGCAAAGCTGTTATGTAAGCTTATGTTAATACATTCATACATCCAGTGCTTACATAATACTGTGTAGAGGAGGTTCTATGTTTGGCTGAGTCTGTTGGGCCTGAGGCTGAGCATCACTGAAGGAGTTCTGTCCTATAAGCCTTTGTGTTTCTCCCACTGGCTGAGTAAATTTCAGTTGCTTTGTTGTTCAATTTATTCCACGTTAACATGCCCACGGCACTTCAGTGCCTACCGGAACTGTTTTGTAAATCTTTCCCCCTTAATGACTCTTTCCTACCTCTTTCCTCATTTCCTCTCCTCTCTGCTTTTCCCCTCTCCTGTTTAAACACCTTTCACCTTCTCTCCTCTCCTCTCTAATATGGTCATCTTTTAAAATCATTTTTCTATTTCTTTCTTTTTCCTGCACATATATTCCTCCCTTTCGCTTCTCTTCTTCTCCCTCCCACTATTTCCATCCTATCCTTAGCTCCAGATGCTCCCAGCACACACTGGAAGCAGACAGTGTTTTACTTAGAGGACTACTTAACTGTCAAAAAAGGAGAGGAGATCTTTGGCAGTATTGCTGTCAGGCCCAATGAGAAGAATGTGGTAAGACTCATCAAAGATCAGAACAAAATTCTCAATAGTTTAGATTTAAACAGTGTTAGAGAAATTATTCAGATATACTTAAATGTAAAGTAGCAATACCACAAGGTAAAAAATTAAATTACCCATGGAAAGAGTCAGGCTAGCTGTTTCCCACACTTTCCAGCCTTTGTGCTAAGCTAAGCTAAGTGACTGCTGGCTGTAGCCTCATATTTAACAGACAGAGATGAGAGTGGTATCGATCTGACTCTTCTCCTTAGAGAGAATAAGTGTCAGTAAAAGTGTTAAGTATTGGCAAATAGCACTTTTTTTATTCTACTAAAAGTAAAAGTACACATAGTGCAGGAAGTGGCTGCTGAGAGTATTATACTATTCTCCATTATGTTACCAGATTATTATTATGTTCACCTGTAGATGGCATTTTACTGTTGCAGTGAGTGGAATTGGGTCTAATTTTAACCATTTATTTAGTCTTGAATTAAAAAGCATCACGTTTCACAAGCTTATCATATGTCTTGTATGTAAAATCTTAATCTGCAGGGTAACTAGTAACTACAGCTCTCAAATAAATGTAGTAGGAATACATTAATTGTCTCTGAAAATAAGTGAAGTAAAAGTATAAAGTAGCAGAGAATCCTGAAGTGCCTGAGTAAATGTATTTAGTTACTTTCCACTGGTAGATTTAACAATATTAAGTGCATCTGTTGCTGTGTGTGAAGGTGCTATTAGATATTAGATAGATATTCCTGCTGTTCATTTCTTGGTTATTGTTTTATCTTTTGTAGCGTGACCTGGAGTTCACCCTCGAGCTCGACTTTAAAGGACAACTATGTGAGGCCGCGATTTCCCACGACTATAAAATGCGTTAGGAACAACAACTACAACAACGGCGCCCCTGGTGCGAACCGTCCCTCAGCCCCTCTGGACACATCTTAGAGGGGGGGGGGGGGGCACAGGCTCTCCAACAAGCATTCCAGTTGGCCTGCGAGGGCGACCCCGACGCATCTGATTGGATGCCATTAAGCCAGCACTTGAGTGATGTCATCAGAGTAGACAAGTATCTGTCAGCAATAGTGCCATCACGTGTACCAACTTGATCAACTCGGGCACATCGTTGAATGTAACCTCCTAAATGAACTTGATTTTTTTTTCTGTCACTAGTTTCTGGGAATTTAATTATTTTGAGTATAAAATGAAAAGCATTTACCAGTCTTTATATTGTTAGTGCAGCTAATGGAGAAGCATTGATCTGTGTGATGTTGAGAGGGTTACAGCACAGTCATTAACTGTTTTTCCTATGGTCATTTGTTAAGATTCATGATTTACACACTGTATAATTGTATTGAAGGTACAGTAATCAATAGTTGTTTTATTTCATTATTTATTTGCATGTGAAAGTTTTTCGCCTCATTGATTGCAGAAAGATGAAATGTGATTTATTTATTTCTTTAATTGAGGATAAATCAGAACAACTGTACTTTGGTGCCAGAGTAAAAACAGAACAATGCCTCAAAACAGTAACAAACACAGATGCAATATGTCATGAACCACTTTGTTTTCGGGACCAGACAAAGAATATGAAAACAGAACGTGATGATGAATAAAATTTCAAAGAATCAAGTTGGATTTTTCTCACATGATTTTCATTTAAAACTACTATTTCAATGAATTCCAAATAATTTATTTCAGTATAGTTCAATAAAATATAACTACATAACATACACTACACCAGATACAGAGAAATACAGAGGAATTAAGACTTTAAAGCTAACATTCAGTTATGCAAAGCCTGTAGTACATTTATGATTTTTTTCTCTTGGGTGAAGGTTTTTATTGAAAGTAATTATATGACAGAAAATGTTTAAATCTTAAAGACAGCACTACTGGGATTTGGCAACACAGCATTGCTCACAGGAAATGGTGCAGCGCCTCATTTCCACTTTAGATAAGCTCATCCTCTGAGCGTCATCATTTAGGCCTGACAGCAGTTTGTTCACAGGCGCAGCACCATCCTTCAATGTCCACTTCAATCTGCACCGCATGTCTGTGCCAAAGTGAAGACACGATTTCAATACTGATTTCACCGTTGTTCTCAAACACTGCAAATCCAGTGTCCGGGAGACATTGATAGATTTCTTCCAAAGTTTTTAGCTTATTCTCGCCGGTCAGTGTGTCTTCACTTGCAACAGGCTTTCCTCCTTATGGGCTGAGCACTGAGGATGACTGTTGGGTCTCTCACTGTGTCCTCCTGCTCCATTAACACTCTGAGCAAAGACACAGAGAAACGAAAGGAGAGGAGCCAACAGTGTTACCACCACAAATCAATTTCCTCACTAAAGGTTGTAAGTACAAAAGAACATCTACTGCCAAGTGGTTTTATCATGTATCTGATGACTTTTGTTCCTTGACAGCTGCTGTTACATTATGCACTGACTTGATTCACAGCCGTGATCTTACCTGGCCAGGTGTGTGAGGGACTCGATCACATTCTTGCCTGTGTAGGCACTGACCTCAAAGAACATCACCTTGTTTTCCTGCACAGGATATGTAGACAAAGACAAGTTAGAGCTGTCAATAGCTACATCTTTGTGTTGGGATTACAACTGAATATGACAAGATGACCTGAATCAACAACATGAGCAATGTCAGCGGTGTTGCAGTCATTTTCGAATAGAACTGAGAAAGAAGCAGTAATCCATTGTACTTGACATTTGTGTGAAAGCAGAAAGCAATAAAAACACATTTTATTCACTCATCCATGAGCTTTGAGTTAAACTCACATAAGCCAGTTGCTCAGCTTCTTTAAATGGCACCTCCCTCTCCTCATCCATGTCCATTTTGTTGCCTAGAAGGAGGACGGGGATGCCCTCTCCTGCAGCTTCCTGAAAAAGAAATGTCCGAAAAAATTATGTAGTATTGTGCTTCCAGGAAGTTGGGGGATAAGCAAGAGATAGAAAAAAACAAAAGAGAAAGCAAAAGTTAAAGGTTTATATATCCTGACTTTATTTCTGTACTGTGGGTCAAGCTCCAAAATCACTGGACCCTACACTTCCTATAATACCACTCAACAGCAACAGCTTTGACATGTAAAGTCAGAATTTAAGAGTAAGAATTTAAATCTATATTGGCTAATTAAAAATCTAAAAAACTAATGTTTGGCGCTACAAGTGGAAAAAAGACAGCTAATAAAAGATATTTGTGGTCTGTGTTTGATAAATAAATATAATTATAATCTCCGAACTCTACTCATGAAGAGGACGAGGGTTGGGTCAAAGGTCAGACCTGGACATTGGTGAGCCAGGGTTGCACGGCCCTGAAGCTCTCCTCCACGGTGACGTCGTACATCACCACCACGCCGTCTGCTTTGCGAAAGAACTGCTTGGTTATACTGCGGTACCTGTGTCAAACAACAGGGCTCAAATGTCAGCACACTGACGACTGTATACATTAACACTAAAGACAAGCTAACATACACTTGAAGTAGTATTACCTATAATTATACTATTTAAAATTACACTGAAAAATGTAAGTATAGTAAAAACATATTAAAGCATACATTACATTATTCATAATCTGTCTCTTTGGGTTACATACCCAAAGAGACAATTGATAAAAAATGATTAATTACGAATTTTAATGATTATTTGTTGATTTTGACTTTATTTTCTCAGTGTTTTAGGTTAAAATATCCAACGGTGTTTTTGTTTCCAGTTGTTTTGTATCTATATAGTAAGAGGAAACTCACCTCTCTTGACCAGCTGTGTCCCAGAGCTGCATGGCTACCTGCATATTGTCCAGGGTTAATGTCTTCACACTGTAGTCAATACCTGAGATCAAGACACAACAAAGATCAGCATAATATAACCAGGATTAATGAATATTTTCTTAGTAGAAGGGATTTTGTTTAGTGTCATTGTTTTGAATGATTAAATATATTACTACATTTCTTGTATTTAACTTTTGATTGTTCAGATATAGTAATAGCTTTTGACAGAGCAATGATGACAGAAATTGGCCACTAGGGGGCCCAGCGAGCTGTGACACTGATTGGGCCTCATTTCAGACAGGAAGGCTTGAACAACGTGCAGATAACAAGGCTGGAGTGAGGATTGGGAAAGATGAAAGCGAAGGGAAAAATTCATCAGAACTGACATAAGCTGCGGTACAATGTGTGCCAGGGCTCTTAGACAGCCAATATGACTTCACAAGCCCTTTCATGTGATGCTAAGTCGCCCTCTTCTGTGTTAGCATCCACAAACACACACACGCTAACGTGCCATTCACATTTGTTCTAACACAGCCTCTGACACTTTTCTGTACAATGAAAAAATTACAGTGTCTTTCTTCTCACCCACAGTAGCAGTGGTGGAAGGGTGGAAACAGCCCTCACAGAAAGAACGCAGCAGGGATGTCTTCCCTACGCTGGAGTTGCCAACCAGGACCACCTTAAAGAGACGGTCCGGGGCGAACAGGGCTCCTTCTGTCAGCTTCTGATGATGATAAAACACAGGCAAGACAGATCAACATTTTTGTTCAGATCACATTCTGTAAATGAATTGCTCTTTGTCTGTACACATAAATTCAAGATTTTTTTTTTGTGTCACTTTAAAGCACCAAAGCTGTGGACGAACTTGCTGAGTGTCCTTCCCGAGAAGCTGTCCTCTTGGGGACGTGGGCGTCTTTTTTGCTCGGGCAATGCGGGATTTCCTCACTGAAGGAGCTTCCGCCAACACTGGAATGTAACTGGAAGTTTGGGTGGCAGAGCGGGCTGTTGCTGTGACAACAGTAGATTCTGTGTCGCTCTGTGCTCCTTCTTCCTCCTCTTCATCCTCCTCGTCTTCCTCCTCACTGAGCTGGTGCATTAAGGGCTGGGGCCCACCGTGGAGCAGGTGGGGTAGGTGATCCTCCTCGATGGAGATGACTCGACGGAGGGGCCACCCATCTGGAGGGGCGTCCAACACCTCCTCTCCTACCCCCGTCTTCTTCTCAATCTCCACCTTCTTCCCTCTTTCTCTGCTTCTGCTCGTCACCCTCTTGGGGGCAGCCATCTTGCTGGGCGCTTTTCTGGCCTTCGCCTTCACATCGTGCACTTTGGGGGGAGCAGGGTTAGCGTAGCCGTTGGCTAAACCAGAGTTCTTCTTTGCTGCAGGGCGCTGTTGACACGCAGGCGCGCTAACAGTGGTGGAAGAGGTGGTAGCGGTGGTGGCGGTGGTGGTGGTATCATCCTCACTACAGGAGGAGGAAGCAACAAACACGATTTGAAGGTGCTCTATAGGCAAGGCCTCCAGAGACTGGTAGGACCCATCCACCAACAGTGGGGCTCTTTGGAAACAGAGGAGAAACAGAGGATATACTGGATCAATTCACTTGAGTGAGGTGAAAATCTGGAGGCCAAAGTGCTCAAATGTGTCTGATTTGAGTGTTATTAAAATAAATGTTAATTTAATTGATTTTTGGAAGTGTATAGAATCAGATATCCTCTGTTTTTCCTCCTTTGATACATGATTTTCACAACACACTGAAGAGGAAATTCTTCTTTGACACACAGGAAACAATCTGACGGGGGTGATTTGTGTTAAAAGAATACAGGGATGACAAATGAATCACCTTTTTGCCGGCTGGCTGGTGTCATCAAATATGTTGGCGAGGCCCGCTCTCTGCTTCTGCTTCTTTCTGAGTGAAGTTCGAGGCTTGTTTAAACAAAAGGGGACGTGTTAAAAAGTTTTTTTTTTTTTAAATCAGTCAGGTAATGCCATAATAGATAACCACTGAGACATAAAACAGCATCCACTTACTACACCGCAGCATATGTCTCGCTCATCCTTCAAATGTTTGTTCATCTCTCTGAAATGAAAGAGAGGAGAAGAAAGTTTGAATCTTTTCAATGAAAACACGCACTGAAAAGTCTAAAAAGTGTTTTAAACCTGCCCCCAAGATAAGTCTTTGAAAATCCTTGAACTTACTTTGGAATCTGATTTGTAAAGTTTGCCAATTAGGAACTCAACCAGACACTAAAAAGATTAAAAGCAGCAACTACCCGGGTTTGATAAGAGCTCATGGGATGTCCTCATCATACCTGAGGAGATCAAGCTGCTTCATGAGACTCTGCTTTTCCCTCTGCAGTCCCTCTGTTACTCTGTACATTTCCCTGAAACAAGACAGAAACACTCAATTCTCAGTAAAAGTACAAGTGAGTGTGTTTGTAGTCTCGCAAACCAAATGTGGTCACTTCTTTAAGGGTTTGTTTAAAGTTAAAGCTTGGTGTAGGGTAATGAATAGGATTAGGAATATCTCCGATATATTTAGGAACTAACTGTGGTGAGGAAACACTCTTAGATAAATGTTAATACAAACAATACTAGAGATAGATCTGTGTAGTGAGTGTGTGTGTGTGTGCGTGTGTGTGTGTGTATACCCACATCTCTTTCTCCCGGTGCAGCCGGGCGGCCTGCTCCTGCAGTATGGCCAGCTGTTCCTGGGCCAGCGTCAGCTCCTGGCTGGTGCTCTCCAGCGCTCGGGACAGCTCGTCGTTGGTCATCTTCAGCTTGACGTTCTCCACATGGCTCTCCTGCTTCTCGCTGCTCAGCTCGTGGCACTGGAGCTCTAACTGGAGAGGGATGAAAATGCACTAACGCTGGGTGAGTGTGCTTAGAGTATGTTTGGAGAAAAGGGAGCAGGTTAAATCCCCTCCCCACAACACATGATGAGGAAGTGAAGATTAATACCACAAACGCACTTTATGAACATTACGTGGACTTTTTTTTATAGCAATGGATCTATTTGATCTTACAAGTCGTTTTCCAATTGAATATAGAATCTAAATCTTGTGTGAGTGGATGTTGTTGTGATTAAACTTGTGTCAGGACGTGCTGTGCATATCCACTCACCCCTTTCTGTTTCTTGAAAAGCTGCTCCAGCTCTCTCTCCTTTGAAAACAGCTGGTGCTCCAGGTCCTGGCTGCGCAGCTGAAGACGCTCAGAGTCCTGCGTGGCCAGGAGAAGAAAAGGTTGAAGAGTGGCACGTGATTAGGGTTTAACATCTTGCCAAAACAGCGGCAACATGAAACGGGAAATGATTGAGTTTTTGTTTTGAGCACCTGAAGCAGCAGCCGTTCTTTCTCATTTTTGATCTGTGCCTCCATCTCTTCATATAAATGACGGATCTCACTGTCATGTGTCGCAGCCTTCCTGCAAAGAGGGACAGTACTAAACATTAGGGATGTTAACACTGTTAAAACAGGCACACACAGTATGACATAATACCCCCGACATGTAGGAACAGACTGGCATTGTTGTCTAGGCTGAGCTTAAGGTTGTATTATTCCCTCTGTAACTGTAATTACATGTAAAAACTCACACACACATGCACACATGCACACATGCACACACACACACACACACACACACACACACACACACACACACACACACACACACACACTGAGCTTCATTTTTCAAAAGAATACTGAGTGGTATTTACATTCCCTCTGACAATTGTTAAGACCCAAATCAGCCACTTAGTATTAGTCTAGAGGAATAACAAGCTGTTACACAGTACCATGCAGTGCCATGGGAAAACTTCCATATGCATGTTTGACATCACATCAACAAACCCCGTGCACGCCTGCAATTTTACACTATGTCAATAATCATAAAGCATTTTGCACTGCATATTATTAAAGTAAAGCTATGAATATACTGACCGAGATATATAACACTTCTCACTGCTTTTCATGTCCACCTCAGACTAGTGATCTTAATGTGTTTCCACACCAGCAGAAGGTGGTCGGACTTCAGAGTGTGCCTCCAGATTAGAGGTCATTTGACACGGATAAAGAGGTTGTTCTATAGAGAATTACAGGTAAATCCATGCAAACACTCTCAGGCTACAGGCAGTAATATAAACACAAACACACACGCACAAATCCACCATTATGTCAGCCATTCTTTAGGTGGCTAAAGAAGCACAGCACTTAAATGCTTTAAATGTGACCTTTTGTCACCTCAGTAAATAAACACCCAGTTCCTTTAATCCCTGTGTTTCTATTTGATTTCTCCCCCTGTATACCACAGGTTATGCATGAGTGCGTGTGTTCTGTCTACCTACCTCTGGAGGGCGCTCTCCATTTCCTTCTTTTCCTGGTGGGCCTCTTTTATTTGGTGAGTGACCCGGGCCAGGAACTCCTCGAAATTGGAGAGGAGGTGCGGCTCATCTCGCCTGAGCTGGGCCCAGAGACTGCGCACCTCGTCTGGACTGAAGAACAAGAAAGCGCAGAAGACACAATGAGGGAGATGAGTCAAGTAAAACCACATCTCACGGCTTCCTCTTGTCACATATGGACGGAGGTCACACAGCATGTAAGAAAAAATACATATACGCCCGATAAGGGTTTGCAGTGTTCACACTCACTCCTCAAACACATTACTGGCTCCCAGGCTCTCCAGCAGCATACAGAAGTGCCCTTCCTCCTCGTCTTCAACTCCTGACAGCTTGGCTTCCCATTGGCTCTGATAAAGGGCTTCCTTGGTTCTTAAGATGGGGCTGGGGGTCTGATTTTGGTCGTCCGTGACAGAGATCCTCCGGCCGTGCAGGAACTGACCTGAGGGGAAGCAGAAGAACTTTTAAATGAACAGCACAGAAGCATCTGAACATTAGCTTTAGCTTTAGCTTTAGCTTGAAAGTAAATTTCCAAAGCGTATCGTGCTGTTATCTTTCTTGTTTAACATGAAAATTTAAGTAATAACCGCAACACAATTATTCATCACTGTATGACTCTAGTCTTGTTACAGTTATACTGCATTTAGCATGTATTACCATCCTGTTACTTTTACTAAAGCTAAAACAGTAGCTAAAATGATATAGTCTTGCTTTAAGCATTTAAAGGCTTCAAACACAGAGCACTTGGTATAACATGTGTGTTATTTCCCTTGAAATTGGCTAATACGCCATATTTGAATGTTGTTGGTTCCAGCTTTGACAGACAGAATGCAGTTTAAACTGTAGATTGAGATAAGCTGTATGAAGCAAGCTAAAGCCCTGGCACTGCAGGAAGACCTACTGAATCCAGAGGAGAATGCCTCCAGTGTGAGGTAACCAGTGCGGTCCGTATCCAGAGAGACAAACACATCCTCCAGCTCCTCTGCAGACAGAGGCAGCTCTCTGTGCAGCCTCTGCCAGGAAAACACAAAGACATATTTAAATGCTATTTCACTGAGCTGGACTGTACAAAAATATGACACATAGTTGACTAACACGTTTAGGAGTTGGATTAGAAAGAATTTAACTTTCACGATACTACGATTAGTATATAAATCAATAAATGTCACTTAAAAAAAAAACAAGGGCCTTAAATCTGCCATATCTGACTCTGTGTGGTTATAATCAAGCACACCCTCCATAGGATAAACACTAGCACAAAATGGCTGTTTCATGTGTCACTGTACAGAGCCTTTTTTGGAAGCTCTCAACAACAACAACAGCAACAAAAGGCGCAAAGCTCAAAAGAGCCCCGTCCTAATTAACTGACAACACAGCTCGGACGTTTTTAGTGCTTTGAAGAGGGTTTGTGCGCATTGTTCCTGCCTGTGTCCCTCATTTCAGCCAGTGAAATGATGTGTGCGAGAGTGAGCTGTACCTATACTCGTAAACATTTCCATCAATGGTGCTACACAGTCGCCTCAGCACCTGTTTCAGTGTGTGTGAGTGGGTGAAGTGCTTCTTTTACAATGGTGATATAACATTTAAAAAAAAAAAAAAAAAATCTCAGAATTGAAAGACAACCATGACACTAAGTGTTTCCTGCTTGCCATTCACTGTCATTAAAGGTAAAAGCGTGTCCTCTTGACCTATTGTTCTCAGCGGAGAATGAATTCGCAGAGCGGCCATGCATTTTCAGACAAAGAACGAGAGACATTAAAGGACGAGTTGGTTTAGGAAAAACAAACCTAAAAAAAGAAAAGGTCTTGTGCTTTAAAGGCAGTTTAGAATCACGTGGCACTGAAACAATTATCTGATCAGACGATTCAATTTGTCAAGGAAAACTTATAAATGGAATATCTTCGCCTTTAGAACTTCAACAAAATGAGCATTGTGAAGACGCAGCCTTGAGCTCCATGAACTTGTGATGGACATTTATTTTACAATTGTCTACAAGTTTATAAACCAAATGACTAAAGGGGAGATCTACTTATTGTACACATTAAACAATTTTTATGAGGTCAAATGTGTATAGAGCCTTTTGTGGCTCACTAAGGAGCAGTGTGGTATTATGATAAATTGCCTCAAGTGATGTCATTTGAGTCAGTGCTGCCTGGGGCTGAAGACTACAAGTTTGAAAATGACTCCATAGATCTGTAGTTTCTGCCCTAAAATCAAGCCATCAGTACATCCATCTTTATATTCTGGACCGCCTGGAGCTCCAACAGTGTGCAGACTTTACAAATGTCCTAGTAACCTTTAGTCACCCCATTCCCCTCTCAAACCCCGGGAAACACACACACACACACACACACACACACACACACACACACACACACACACACACACACACACACACACACACACACACACACACACACACACACACCACACACACACACACACACACACACACACACACACACACACACACACACACACACACACACACACACACACACACACACACACACACACACACACTCCTTTTCTAACCCTCATATCAGTGCGGGTAATGAAGCCTTTGCCCTCCACGTCGCAGGTCTGGAAGAACTCCTTGGTCTTGTCCAGCAGGGTGATGCGACCCCAGTCTGAACTCCTCCTCTCTGGGTTCAGTCCAAAGCCATTCACCCTGCTCTCCTCCTCCATGTCTGCGGCTCTTTTTAAGGACACTTGAGTGACACGGTGCGTAAGTAGCATGTACTTCAGCGGCAGTCAGGAGTGGAATCAGACATCAGGCCTCCTCACTGACCTGTATCCTCCTGTGCTCTGGGGCTCTTGCAGTCGCCATGACGACAGAGACAGGAAGTAGCATCAGATGTTGAGATCACTGATAACGTAAATACACTCAAAACTGCTTGCAGGCTCCTGTGAGGCAGAGAGAAATATTACAAATACAGCAGTCAAACTTAAAACTTCTTACTGCAGCACTGGGAAGGGGGAGAAAACTGGTGAGTTTCCTAAGTAATCAGAACATTAATGCAACAGTACCACACTTGTTACAACTATACAGTACTTCCCTTTTCTAATAAGCCCGGAACAAGCAACTCACAAAGGTATGTAAAAACAGTGTAAAGGATTATCTTAATACCCCGCCATACAGAACACATGATGGCATAATGCCTGCAAGAGCCGTCACCAAGAGGCTGAATTCCAGACTGTACAATGTATCTGCCTTTTGTGCTTTTGCAGCAGTTCTTTGTCTCCATCACAACTGCATAACTCAAACAAGGTTTTGAAGTACTTGTCTTGTTTGTTCTGTTCTGATCTGGAGCGCAGCCCATCTTGTCAGAGATTCTAAATATGTAGCAAACAACTGCAGTCAGTGAAATCTGAGAGGCAGATGAGTGATTTTGAAAGTTGCCTAAACTCTCGAGATGGTAAAGTTTGTTGTAGTGGTGGCTAAGAGACCGGATGGCACAATTCAGACAAAACTATTAAGAAATGGCAATGGTTAAAAACACTCATCTTTGTTTACTCATGGGGCTTTTTTCTTCTTGAATACAAATAAAAACTTTTACAAGAAGTTCACCCTGTGCAGTAAAACACACTCTTCTAAATAACAAGTGTGATAGATACAAAAAGTTTCAGGCCTTGCTTTAATACATGTAAAAAGAAACTCATGGCAAATTCTTTCAGTTCCTTTCAGCTTTAAAATTAAAAATTGCTTCTTTAAATAACCCAGAAACTGGAGGAAAGGTCTTACCTTTTACAAATGATACGCACAAGAAAATGAAGCCTTTTTTCCACCCTCAGTATCAACAGAGCAGTGACCGCGCTCTGTGTTTAGGAAGTCTTGCTTCACAGATGAATGTCAGACAAGTCATTCTGCAACCATGTGATGTCATGAGGAAGCAGCCTGAGGCTTTTCACCCTGCGTCCGCACGCTGCTCCCACACTGAGAGAGAGAGAGGGCTGCAGAGTGAACTCTCTTTATGCGGGCCACATGTATGCAACATGTTTACATCGTCTGTAACTATGACGACAGCAGGCTTAAGACCACAGTATCTTGAATGTTAATGTGTTATTGACAGGGGGTTTAAGGATCTAAAGGAAGACAGCTTTTTGAGTAACTTTTTAAACAAAACTATCAGACTGTTGCTAAATGATTGAGTCACGGCAATTTACTAAAGCTGGTATTTATTTCCTATTTCAAAATAATTTACAGGAAACTCAAACATTTATTGATTAATAGATCTCTTACTATGCATGTTTCCAACCTCTTCATATCTTACAATGCCATCTTGTGGTCTGAGACTAAAGATGGGCTGCAGTTGCAAAATTACAATATAAAAGTAAAAGCACAGATCAAATTAAACAACCACAAGCTTTCACTCTGTGTTTAGTGTAGAGGCAAACTAGACTCATATTGTCACTCTACATATAAATCAGTACTGAAAAGACATAAGTGAAAGCATGATTCCAATGCACCTCGACAGGCTGTTTAATAACATAGTCAAATACAGGGAAGGTCCGTTCTTTTGTTCATTCATTCCACAGGATCAGCTTTGACCCTGGAGTCATTTCTCGGTTCCTTGGATCCTCTGAAGCAAATACTCCATCTGGAGGTTGAGATTGGGTTGTCCTTTCTTGGTCTTTTTGCTCAGCATCTGGAACGTCTCCATCTTTTTCTGTTTGTACTTCTGAATGGCTTCTTCTTTCTGCTGCTTGTTCTTCAGGTACTCCTGAGGAAAAAGAACAAGACAACCTGTCAGTGGAACAAAAGACTGTATTTTGATTTGACATAAAAAAAAAGTGTCAAAAAACAGAGGAGGCCTTATTTTTTTCCCCATGAATGAATGTTAATAATATAATAACCTATAACCTAAATAAGCTCACCTCTTTCTTTTTTTTCCGTTTTTCTTTGACACTCTCAAATTCCTCTTTTGTCCTCTGGTATGATGTCTTCTTCAGCATTTTCTTCCTCATGCGGTTGCTTATTGGAAGACTGGAAGAGAACATCAGAAAGGCAATATTACTATATTTCCTAATTGGCAAATGAAAATTAAATGCGGAAGAAAAATAGTGAATGACAAAACCAAACTCCAATCAAATTTTAATGTTTCCACTTTAACAGAAGGAATTCTGGGTTTGACTATAGATGCAAACATTTCTTGAGTTTCACAGAGAATCATATTAGATGAGCTGTCATCACGCTAAACCAATTCAAGGCTTTGTTTTATGGGCCCTGAAACACTTTTCACTTTAACTTGGAGTTGAATTGTTTTCCCAAAAACAAATAATGAGCATCTAGCACATCAACATGATACTGTACGTACTAAACAGTAATAATGTGATAAATACAATGACTTGGGTCTTGTAGATCTTGTACAATGTGTGTAATGAAATATTTTGAAATGTAAGCCGGTGGAAACTTCATCAAACACCTTACTTTTAGGTTGAAGTGTGTTTTCTCTATTTTATTTAAATAGTCATTCAAAACAGTCCACAAAGACATGGACAGTGGTGCCTGAAAAGAAATGTTTATTTTATTGTTTTAAACTTCACGCAAAAAAAAAAAAGTTAGTTCTTACCTTTCTCTCTCTGAGGCTGCAGTCAGCTCAGGGTTTCCAGTCACAGAATCTGTCAGTTCAGATCCACCAGTAACTTCTGGATCTGGATCAGCAGCTTCACTCTGTTGTGCAACAGCATCATTTTCAGCCGTCTCCTCTCCCTTCTCCTTCCCCTTCATTCTCAGTTTACTCCTGTTCATTCTGTTCATCCAGGCCTCCTGTTGCAGTTTCTCTGCCTCAGCCATGTAAAGGTGCCTGAGGTGTTCTGGATACTCCTCCTTGTATAGCGGTTTAGACTCAGGGTTCTTCCTCTTCTCCTTTCGCAGCAGCTTGTTGTACTCATGTCTGACTTTCTCCTTCCTCTTGAAAGCAAACCCCTGACCTGAAGAGTAAAAATGCATACCACAAGTTCAAGTTAATATTATGTTTAAATAAAAGCTCCATCATTGGTGGATATATTATCTGCCAAATTTAATAGAAGACGCTGTTTAAATAAACATGTTTTAAAACGTTTCAGCTAGTATCAAATTTTGACAAACAAAAAGGCAAAATTAAATTATTATATTTCTTTACTGAGTTTGGCAACGTGCATGTCTAGAGGGTAAATTACATACAAGTGTAGATAGGCTGTGCCTCACTGTTGGCTATCTTTCTCTGTAAATGCAGCTGTGTGATTTAACCATCCTCCCATCACGTATCTAACTACTTCAACTACTTTAACAGAGAAGCTGTTGATTGAGTTTAGAAAAAAACTAAACCTTACCTTCTTTAACGCTGCCTTCGAATACTTTGTGCTCCGGGATCCATTTCCTCTTTTTCTTGACACCATGTGCGTTATTTTTTGATTTCTTCCAGTTGCCATCTTTCGCTGTAAACTTATTACTCTTCATTTTCCGATCCGTCGGTGCCATTTGAGGTAAATATTCTCAAGAAACGTGAAATGTTTACATGTGGGGGGTCGGCCGGCGCGGGAAGATGACGTAAAACACAGCAGACGTGATAAATCGATTACGGATCGGTTTGCTGCCACCACTGATTAACACAGATTCTACAAGTATTTATTGTTTGTTTTCAGTAAAAACTTGCACTGTAAAATCCAAGCATTGTTCATGGCTTAGTCCTTTGGGAGAAAATGTCAGAAAAACGCTGAATATTTTCTAAAGTATGAAATATATAAAAAAACTGAATACTTAAGATATGGTCTTAATGAGCTGAAAGGTAAAAGTTACGAATTTAACCCTACGTTTAAAGTTTGAATGGAGTTTCTTTGCTGAAGTGTCTAGAAGGAGATAGATTACGAATCAAAAAATGGCGGAATGATGAAGATTTTTTTTACCTGAGAAGAAAAAGTAGTTGGGATTTCGTTTGCAGTAATCCCACCTAATCATCGATTAGCATGTTCGACTGCTAATGCCTGGGTGTACATCAGCAGCGGAAGACTTCCTCCATGCTGCAGCCAGGTCTGCCTCAGAGGGCTGTTTAACATGTTGTCCTCCTCATTCAGTCTGACAGAAATTCAGCGACAGATAGATGAAGTCAGGCGGTTTCTGTCTGTAACTTTGAGCATTGCCAACGCTCACACGGTGGAGTTTTACACTCATGACGTGTGGAAACGGTTCGTGGCCGTGCCACCGGAGGAAATCCTGTCAGCTGTTAGCCGCGGTGGTGACCAGCAGAGAGAGCCAGAGTCCAAAGGAAAAGGTGAACAAATTCAGTCTGGCCTTAAATATGGGAAAGTTTTGAGAGTACTCTTGTTGGTAACACTTTACAATAAGATATTTTTAATAAATTGTTCATGAATTATTTAAAATATGGTCATACGACATTAATTACAACAATTTTTTTGGTTGCCAGGTCGCTAAAAGCCCCTTTACCTGCAACGATTGCTCATGATTAGAGATACAATGATTCGTCAATTGATCGATTAACTTATGCAAAGAAAAATCATTATAAGCTATTTTGATAATCAATTAATATTCTTAGTCAACATTTGGTTGTGTCAGCTTCCACAATGAGATGATTTGTTGTCTTTATATGAATGTAAATGAAATATCTTTGGGGGTTGAAAAGTTGGTTGGACAAAACAATTGATTTGTAGACGTCACTTTCGGCTTTTGGAAATTGTGTTGTGTTTCAACTTTATTTGACGTTTTAAAGACCAATCAATTAATTCGTTACTTAAGAACATAACTGGCAGGTTAATTGAATATGAAAATAATCATTAGTTGCAGCCCTACTGTACCTGCTTATTAAATTTTAAACAGATAACCAACATTTGTAAGTGCATTGTTGTGCTAGTGCTAAACACTAGCCAAATATATTTCTCGCAACCCAAAAGCTCTAATTAATTAATCTTTCTTCCTTTCATAGTCAAATATTTTTAATGCGTTGCTTTAAAAATTGTCTAACAAGAAAGAAACATTCTCTACCTCCAGTGGTATCAAGCCAAGTGTATGGGTTTTGGCATTATTCGCCATCTTTTTTGATTTGATCTTATTTTTTTGAGAACACACAGTCAGCAGTTTTCATGGGCACTCATTTTTTGGGAGAAAGTAGTTCCAATGAAAACACATTTACAGTGAGGTCTGTGGATTATCCAGCTGTAACCAGAACATTGTTTCTGGAAAGTGTTGTTGCTCTTCAATCTATAAATGTCATTTTTCAATGCTGAAAGCACAACAAATGAAAATGTATTCACCTTCCTTGTATTGGGTTTTGAACAAAGCCTTTCAGTGGTTTCAAAATTCGAATGGATGTATTACATTTTAATATCTACTTACACATACATAGAAATAAATACAAAGTTCTCCTAGTTAAAGCTAGTTTTGTGCAACTTTACTAATATTTCTTTGCCTGTCTCCCCAAACAGAGCAGTCCAAGACCACATTTGGGTTTTGCAGTGATACAAACCGGCTGGTTGATATCCATGAACTTTTACACGCAGCCAAGGCCCACTCACTTCCAGGCCTTGGAGTCTGCTGGAGCAGGGATGAGCTACTGCAGGCCCTCAGAGAGAACAGGTCTGAGCCTGGAGCTCCACCAGCAGACATGGGTAAAGAACAGTGTAAGAACACAATGTTTCATGTTGAGAATAGGAAACCAGTCAAAGATTGTCCAGCTCACATTATGACCATAACTTGGGTGCTGTCATAGGATTGATGTGGGATTTATTTAAAGGAACAGTACAAGTAAATATGTTATACGTATGTTCTGTCTAACCCAGGTGCTGAGCTGGAGCCAGATGAGTTCATGAACTCTAAGAAATCTCACGAGGTCCAGTCCATGTCTGAGGTGGTGGCTTGTTTGGCCCAACACTGTGGAGTCAAACAGGTAGAGTTAAACATTTTTTTAAGTTGCTATGAATGCCTTAAAGGCTTCTGTGAACGGAGGGAAGTTTTGTTTTTGTATCCTGATTTTCCTGATTTGTCCTTCCATCTTTTCTCTCCCACCCAGGTGATAGACGTGGGCTCGGGGAAAGGCTACCTCAGTTCTTTCCTGTCTCTGCAGTATGGTCTCCGGGTCTATGGCATCGATTCGTCCAGCACCAACACCCATGGAGCCCAGGAGAGGAACAGGAAGCTGAAGAAGTTCTCCAGGGTGTACCAGAAATATACCAAGGCAGAGAGGGCACAGGGAGAGGCAACACATTCACCTCAGGAGGAGCTAGTAGAAATAAAGTCTGGACCGAATGGAGACAGTGATGTCTTGTGTGCTGGGGGAGGAATTGTGAAACAGGAAGAGGAGAAGGTGTCAACTGTGTTATCAGATGTCAGCCCCACAGTTGAAAGGCATTCGGAGGCAAATCCAGAAACAGAGGAGCACTTCCTTAGCGCCCTATCAGTGGATGTGATACAGACTACACCCCCCAGAATTCCTCCCAGCCAGCTGAGCGCTGAGGAGAAGGAGAGGAGGAAAAGGGAGAACCTGGAGAGGAAGGCTCTGAACAGAACTCACAGCGCCAGCGTCGTGTTTTCACCCCTCACATCTTACGTTACTGCGGAAACGGAGCTGCGAGAGCTCATCAGCGAGCTGGAGGTGAGCAGATCCAAAAGTCACACACACAAAAAAAAATGCCAAAAGTAAATGTTGAAAATAGATTTACTGCGTGTGCGGTGGTGGTGCAGATAGGAATCCAGCCGCATAGTAGCGAAGCACGATTCCCACAGCGGCTCCTAAAATTACAAGTCTGTCGCAGTGGGCTGGAGTTTGCATTACTGGGGCGAGTGTGGGATGTAAGTGCGGTGCCAAATGTGCAGGGCGTCATCATCAATAAATTTCACCATCGATCTCCAAACCCCTCCTCCTCCTCTTCTTCTCCTGTTCTCTGCATACTTTCTCCCGACTCCAGGATGCTGTCATGGTCGGCCTGCACACGTGTGGCGACTTGGCTCCCAGCACCCTGAGGATGTTTGTGGCTAAACCGGAGCTGGCTGCAGTCTGCAGCGTGGGCTGCTGCTATCACCTGCTGTCTGAGGAGTTTGACCATGCCCAAAAGGGTACACACACACACACACACAGACAGTAAAACAGTCAGATATGGATTAGTGTGTTTTCTGTCTGTCTCTCTGTGTGTCGTAAAGCCTTGAGTCCTCACACACACGCACACACACACACACACACACACACACACACACACACACAGCACATATGGTTTCTGTTCTACACAGAGATCACAGTCTTTCTTTCTATTTCTATCGCTCTCCTTGTTTTTCACTCACACCTCAGACACCTGCATCGTCCAAGTCATCGCTTTGTTCCAACCTGAAATGAAATCTCATCTTCCCACATTAACACTCATATTCATATTTTATAGTAAACAAGTCAGATGTTCCGCTGAGAGTCTGGAGCCAAGCTTCCCCTCTGGAGATTGAGTTGACTTCAGAAACCCGCTGTTAGAGCCATTAGAGTGGATTTATGGATTGAGAATGGCTGTGTAAGGCCGCTGAAAATGAGATTTTTTTTTTTGACCTTTTAATTTAGAAGAGAATCAATTGGAAGAGACTGAATCTGCATCTAGTGTGTAGTATTTCGTCTTTGCTGTTATTTCAGTTAGCGTTGGCTTCCGCACTGCCGTTCTCTGCTGCCGCCTCAACTTGACGGTTAGCTCAGGTCCCAGAATGCAACGGCTGATATCATCCCCGTTTCATCCCCATTCACTCCACAGTTTATGAGGTATGAAATCGTCTACATGTGTCCGCATGCTGTGGCTGGAGCCTCTGCGCATCTATACGAAGGATCCCTCGCTGAAGTTGATACGGTATCGCGTCATCTCTTGTTAACAGCGTGACCTTTGACTCTCGCGTCATCAGGTCCGACGTAGCTTCAGCCAAGAGCGGAAAAATGATATCACGATGGCTGATTGAAAACACTCCTTTCCATGCTTGTTTCTCAAACTCCAGCTCCGTCTTTTAAGGAAGGGAACAAAGGCATACACACACACACACACACACACACATTTTCTCTCCCCCTGTTGGCCTTACAGTGCAGTCTGGGATGCAGGCCAGCTCCGGTGGTGGCCTGCCTCACCCTAGAAAGGAGCTAAATAGCTGAAAAGTTCAATTATAGAAGGCAGTGATACATTTATATGATCTACTTATTTAGGAATTAAGCAATTCCTTAAATTTCTTGTACATTAGGTTTCCAATCTCCTGCTATTTACTCACAAAGAAAAACAACTTCTCAGAGGTGAGTATATTCTGGCGTCTGAGGTCTGGGAACCAGCGTGTTTTCAAGTGTACGTGTCCACTTGCGCACAAGGACATCAGAAATATTTGTCTTTCTGAATTGCAGTGCATGTACACGGCCACTTCAGATGTCAACTCTGTGGTCAACATGAAGCTAGAGACTATAAACAGCTCTGCGTGCACACTGTAATCCACCCGTCAGACCGAGGGAAGACTTGTCCACTTCAATCGCCTGCCCGATGGCCCGTGCCTGGGCGGAGGGTTAAGCTAACTTGACTGCTAACGTGTTAGCATGTCCAGAGCAGTTTTGCGAGAGCCCGACCGGCCCCAGCTGCACATGTTATTAGTGCTTCTTTTGACCGTATCCCTCTGGATTCACTGCGCCTTGGCCTCAGTCACTGACCCTTTTAGAAGTGACATGAAAAGGATGGCAGGCTGTCAAGTAGTCACACTCAGTACCCTCCCACTGGGAATCTGTCTTTGTGTGTGTGTGTGTGTGTGTGTGTGTGTGTGTGTGTGTGTGTGTGTGTGCAAAGAACTGCTACAGTAAGAAATATGTGATTGATGTTGGTGTTTTCAGCAGCAATCAGAGGTCAGCAGTTCTGACTTTTTAAGGCAAAATATTTAAGAGGGAGGTTGTTTTTTCTCAATTCTTCTGCTCAGAGTTTAATATATTTATTTCCTTTATTGCTGAGATTTAGACAAGAAGAGTGATACCAGTTTCCTGTTTGTGCACTCAATATGAAGCTATAGCCAGGAGATTGTTAGCTTAGATTAGAATAACAACTGGGAACAGGGGGAAACAGATGCTATAAACTTGTTTGTCTGAACCATATAAAAGCCAATAACAATGATTGATATTGCTAAGCTAGCTAGGAATCCACTGCGAACAGGCAAAAGAGATTCTGGACAATTTCTGTCCTTATGCTGAGCTAACAGCTAACTGGCTGTAGTTTCAGATTTAATGGACAGATGCGAGAGTGGTGTTGATCTTCTCATCCAACTCTAGGCGAAAAAGCAAACAAGCGTATTTCCTATAATGTCAAACAATCCTTCTGACGCTGAACACACCAACAACCAGTAAATTATTTAGTCATTCCAGTCACGTCAGTCAAGTTTAGAAGATGAAGATGAACAGATGGAATTTTTTATCAGTGTCTTTATAAATCAAAGTAACTTCAACATTCCCCAGTAAATATTTAAAATTTATATCCACTGACTGCAGCTGTGTGAAAAGAGAAAGAAAGGATTACTCAACCAAACTGATACATCACTGCGCTCCTATTATCTGTGTGCGTTTCCTCGCAGAGTGTTTACACGGCGTGTGTGGTTTCCCTCTGAGTCAATACCTCCGCGACCAATCCTGGTTCTGCGGCAGAAACGCCAGGATGTCTGCGTGTTTGGTAAGTTTGGGTGACACCACAAAAAAACAAAAAAAAAAAAAAAAAACCTGCACAGCAGCATCTTTCTGACATAAACATGTGGTGTTTAGACTGCAGTGGCCTTTTTTTTTTTTTTTTTTGCAACTTCAGCGACAGCTCAGTTTTTACTCATCTTTAACGCTTTACTGTTCTTCTAACAAAAACAGGCGCTGGAGAGAGTCTCACTCGGCCAGGGGGTAAGTAGGGGGCCTGCAGACTCACTGTAATCACTATAATAAACCAATAGTCATCATTGCACAAGAATGGTAGTTAAACGTTTTTCTCTACACTGTCATTACTTCGCGCCCATCAAAACAAATCCATCAAATTCCTTCAAACCACAAACATGGGTGTTCACAATCACCCCAGACTGTTTTATCTTCACCGTAGATCTCCTGCATGCATTCAAACAATCAGCTCGTTAATTCTGCTTTTGTTTTTAGTCCGTGATTGACTCACAGTGTATTTATTTGAAATGTAGAACGCAGAGCTCCAGGCCAAAGCCGATACACGATACCAGCAGCCATTAATATGGAATGTTTATAAATATTAATGCAATCACGGAAAGATTGATTACTTTTTTGGAACTGGCGTCTGAATCCAAAAACAGGCTTGATTGCCTGCTTGCGTTGCATCAGGCTTGGAAAGTGTCAGAAATATTCATCAAGCGTTCGTACACATGCTGGAAGAGCCACAAAGGAATAGCAAAGATTTCATGTGAAAGATGCAATAACTTGCATTATGCTGAATCAAGTTATCTTTGACCTTTTCTATAGATTCAGATGGAGTCTCTGTTCTATCGCGCAGTCCTTCATGTTATTCTGAGGGACCACTACAGCTCCTATAAAAGGTAATATGCAGGCATTAACATCTGGAATTACTCCACTCTGAGAAATTACAGCCCACATTCAATTATTCATGACATTTAGCTCCATCATTGTGTGTTTCAAAATGTGAATTACACGGTATGTCACAGTTCCACACACAGTAACAAGTGTCTTCTGTGGGAATGAGGTAGAACAGAACAGTAGGAATCTAAAGGGTGAAATCTCACTCACTGTTTGTTTCTCTTTGTTCTGAACCAGAACGGAAATGTTTTTGTTCCTGGTTTATTTGGGTTACAAATGAACCAAGACCTGCAACAAAAGTCATATGCATTATAGGCTTGAGAGCTGAAATGAGTTCTTGTACAGAAAATTAATTGACGAGAATTGTGATAATCAGTCATTTAAGTCAAGACTAGCGCTAACAGGGTCACTGCTAGCACTGTCGCAGCTTTTCACAGATTTATCATGCGCACCGTTATGGCGTGTTAGCATGCTAACAACCAGAGTATTGAACAAACTGAAAATTTTATCCGAGGGTGATGGTGGAAGATAAAAGCTGAAGGGATCAATATTATTACCATTCATCTTCTGGGGAACGTTTGATTGATGTCAATCCATCCAATAGTTGTCGAGACATTTCACTCAAAACACCAAATGTTATCTTCATGCTGGCGCTAGGGGAAAGGGCAGGGGATCACGAAAGTTAGTAGGATTCATCCTCTGGAGACCATGAATGTCTGCACAAAATGTCATGGCAATCCATCCAGCAGTCGCTGAGATATTTCTGTCTGTGGACCGACAGACGGACACAGCCATTCCTAGAGCAAGAAAAAGAAATGCTGGTTTTAGCTTCTCAAATGTGGCCATTTTTTGTATGATTCTAAATTGAATATTGATCTTGAATATCTTTGGGTTATGGCTGTTGGACACCAAAAAAAACCATGCAAGTTGAAGTTGTTACGTTGGGCTTTGGCAAATTCTGTTGAACATTTATCACTGGTATTTCATCTGGTATTTTATAGACAAAACTTAAAAAAAAAAAAAAAATCAATACATACGTTCATAATGAAGATAATCAGTAGTTGCAGGCAGCACTACTGGACTTGTCTTTGCTTTTATATAACTGAACATTTTCTTCTTGTGCAGTACAAGTAAAAAACCAAAGGAAAGGGCGGAATACAGTCAGACTGCAGTTTGGCCTTGGTTCACTTGCTATGTGATGCTTTCCAAACATGAGCAACTGCTGGCTCTCAAAACTTTAAACCTGCTGCTTTTACACCCATAAAACCTTCACTTCTGGGGTCGTTTGTTATTTTGCATTTCTAATGACTGAGGACTTTCAGGCTCTTTGGCGGAGGATGGTCATCGCTCTCATCATCCGGACAAACGAAAGAAAGAAATGCTACAGATTTCAATTAGCCCTTATCAGATGTGCTCGGTGCAGATACGAGGTCACAGAGCACCGCTGGTCGCTGCTCTGTGACCTTCAGTTTAATGGCTAACATCAGATCAGGATCGAATATTCATTAGTTTCCTCCAAGCAGCACCTATTCATCACCGTTTAGTCCTTTACAAGTGTTTAATGGTTTGGTTCTGGTTGCTAAGGCTTGATTTAAAACAAAAAACAAAACAAAAACAGGCGACACGCATGAGACTAAAAGAGCGAATGTTGTTTATCTCATCAGGCAGAAATGAGACGTTCAAGGACTGAGAAATTATATATATATGTACGTGTGTTTGCTCCACAGTGAGAAGCGAGTTGGGAACGTGTACTCCAAGGCTAAATCGTTTGTGGACTACGTTCGTCGAGCTCTACGCAGGCTGGAGCTGGATGAATCAAAGGTCAGGGCCAGTCGTCTTACAACACCTTCCAGAAACAAACTGTGGGAAGTGCTCTGAAAAATGCTCATTATCTTTGTCCGATGAGAGGGAACATGTTTCCTCCCTAGTGTTTATTTAGAAAATCTCCAAATTCATGTCAGGTTGATAAATGAAACAGGTGCTCGGTACTCGCTCCCAGGATGTTTCCAGACACTCCTCTTCACACCAACCGCCCTCCTTTTCAACAAGGATGACACCTTTCCTTTTTTTTTTTTTTTTTTTCCTCAGCTCTCCGACGACGACATCCAGGGTTACCGTGACGCATACGGAACACGAATGGGTGAGATGCGCGCCTTCAACATGGTGAGTTCTTTCTTTATCTTCTCACAAATGAAAGAAGACTTTAAATCCTTAATCCTATATTTAACATATCGTTACACCACAACAACCTGTTTCAACTCTGCTTTGTGTAAAACATTTTCGACCCTGTAAAATGAGATGTATAATGCCAATAAATTGCAGACCATTAAGTGAGGTCATTGCAGTCTGCGGGGGGAAAGAAACGCAGGAATGGCTGTACAGAGAGGAAGAAAAGCAGCCTCTGGTTTCAGCTCTGGCCGCTAATTGTGGTGTCAACCAACAGACCAATTTTCCTTCAAGACATAAAACAGTGGAATGGTTTTTTGGGGCTTGCTCGCCAGTCACTGAGAAGACACTAGTCATGGTGGGTTTTTTGGTATGTAGTCTTAGTACTGGGAGAAAGCTGAAAGGAACAACTTACAGGAAAAGTGCCGTTTTGTACCAGGTCGGTTGTTACTGTGAAAAAAACATTGATACGAATGAATATTTATTTCGTTTAGACAAATAAATCTTTCCTGTTTGTTAGTTGAAGGTGACCCTGGCCCCCTGTATCGAAGGTCTGATTCTCCTGGACCGCCTGTGCTATCTGAAAGAACAGGTAAAATCATTTAATCGGGGCGTTACACACCAAATGGGTACAAACTTAATAGATATAAATCCAGGATGAGACTGAGGGCGTGGAGGGAGTTAAACTGCCAGGGGAAAAAAACAAATGTGTTTATACGGATCACTGAGTTGTTATGTTGTGGCCGTGTCTATGTGGGAAGTTTATGGAACGTCTGACATTAAACATCGGTGGTGGCATAAACTGATATATGGGTCCGCAGCCAAATGGTGCTGTTTGCATGTGGATGATAGAAACTTGGCAAGTTTTAAATAGGAAAACACAGTTATCATCTAAAACTGACTTGCAATTATAAATCGAAACTTTTTTTTTTTTTTTATTAAAAATATCGAAAAAAGTAAAAAGGAGGTGAACTGCTTCTAGTTTTTGTCTTTTTGTTCGTTATTTATATGAGGGAAATATTTATGAGAAAAAAATGAAAGGTATTTTTTCTGCTTTAAAAAAACTAACTATGAAAAGTTAGTGGAAATAAATAATCAATCATCAATATTTTGATAAACACAGTCTTATCACAAGGTTGATTTAGACGTTGTTGTGGAGCTTTTGATCATATCATATATGATCTTCATCATCTCATCACATCACACATATTGGCCTAAAGATTTTTTCAGGTTTATTTCATAAAAGTGTGTAAACTGACTTAAAATGAAATAAAATCTACCCTGCACGTGGAATAATAAAAAATAGAATTAAAGCTATTGTTGTGTTCTACTTATTTCAGTGAAACTAAAATATAGGGTACTAGTTTTAGTTATTATTGTATTATGTGTAAAGGAAAAATATGAATGAACATGGAAAAACAAAAAAGGGAAAGTTTGTTTTGTCTACTTCCACTAAAATGTAGTAACTGAGCAATTAGTGGAAATGCATTGAAGTAATGTGATTTTTGTTTGTTTGAACATCTTTTGGAAATAAATAAAATACATATTCCAAACTTTCATCATTGCTTAAAAAGATACTTTGACTGTAATGGAAAAAATGAAACTCTCAACCCCACTCCGAAAATGAGTCGGCGCTCGCTTCACTGTTTTCAGTGAAGCGACTCATGCTGTCAGAACTCCGTCACCCAGCAGCCATATGGCACACAGGGCTCACTTACTCTCCTCTGTCGGCTGGACTCGTCTCCGTGATTTGCTTGGACAGATTTTTGTTTGGGATTTGAAGTCTCGCATCCCAGATGATGAAAGCGAACATGTGTAAATCTCAGCTGAAATCAGGAAACCTTGTTTTGATTCAAATCATTGACAATAATATAGGTGTCGGCTAAATTGAAGCCAGCTCGCAGTTTAACGTCTTCTGCCTCTGCAGCCAAGCACAACATGCTAATTTTTTGGTCTGAGTCACTGTGATGAGATACGTACGCGCCGGTGGCTTTGAAGTTCTGATTACATGTGAGATTGTGTGTCAGATGGACTTCCTTAATAGGGTCGTGCAATCAGAGTACACACAACGTCGAGAGCGCTGGTCGTCTTTGAGAGATCTCCCTCGAGGAGGAAAAAGAGGAGGTGGTTGATGCATGTGAATGTGATCCATGTGATGATAAGTGTGCTGACCGATATAAGTGCACATACACACACACACACACACATACACACACACACATCCGGTTGTTTAAGTTCAAAACTGCAAAACTTATGACATTCCCATCAGCCTCAGCTGTACTTTGACATGTAATTTTGAGTCAGATATCTGTTCTGACGGCGGCGATATCTCCCACTTGGTGAAAAGAAATGGCATCTAAATACAGTTTGATATTAACACTAATACAATTGAATTGATTTACATGCAACTATACACTGTTTGGTTCTGTTTTCACTTGTTAAAGACCCCCTCCAAAGCAAAAGTATAGAACATAATCTATTTAAATGGTGTGACGACAAGGCGAGCAGTGGGGTAACCATCGTGGAATAATGCAGAATAACAGTGTTTCCTATTCTTCCCATCATGAGGCCGTACAGAGCCGGTAGCGCGGCTGTAGATCTTCAACTAAGCATCACGCCATCAAGGAAGACAAACTTGTTTTACGCATGAACGGGAGTCCACCTGACTCAATATTTGTACAGATGTTTCTTCTCCGGGGGATTCAATAGAGAAATCTGTTTTAGCAAGAACATCATACAGCAAAGGATGCCAAAGGGTCACAAAGCCAAACTGGGAGGAGAAGCAAGATTTTTTATTTTATTTATTTTTTTATGTGCATGTGTTTTTTATTCAGTTCTATTGTGTCTCTTTGTTTTATGGGTGTGTGTCTCCGTGTGTCTCCGTGTGTCTCTGCAGGACGACGTCTCTCTCTCTGCACTGGTGCAACTCTTTGATCCTCTGCTGTCGCCGAGATGCTACGCTGTCGTCGGACTGAAGAGGTACGGGAACAGAGTTACAAGCTGATGAACTTATACATGCGCTCACTGTGGAGGTGATGATGACACACGATCAGAAGTTATACTTTAAACGTGGTTGTATTATGTTTGTATTATTTCCTGCTTGTTTTAATCATATGTATGATTTCATCTAAATTGTGTAATTTATTTCTGCGGTCTCTGTATCACTTTCACTAACATCTTGCTTTGTTTTATGTGATTTTGGTGGAAAACAAATCTGAAATGTGTTTGGGTGCTCAGTCCTTGACCTTGTGGTCTGCTCGGAGGACGACTCATGAAAACACATGGTTCACACACCTGGAAAAATTGTCCGCTGCGTTTGATTGAATTATATCCATCTCAGCCTTTTGTCTTTGTGTTTGAGCGACTCTTGAGAAAACACTTGTTTTTAAGGACCATCCAGGGATGCTGAGGCATTGTGGGATCACCCCTGTTGACAGGTCTGGAAACCCCATTGCTCCCAGGCTCCCACGCCAGAGGCAGTTGGGGGGGCGGATGGGGGTGTGGGGGGCTTGGGGGACAAGGCAAGAAACGCCCTTGATCCCCCTTTTTAATCTTGACTTCTGCTCTGCTCTCTCTTCGGTCATTTAATAAATCATGCTCTTTTTATATGTTTGAAAACAAATGTTAGAGTTTTGAGTTCACACATTAGTCTTATCGTTGTGGGAATTACACTCAAACCGATAGAAAGCAGACACCAGAGGTGGTGAATGCAGCATTTCTTGGACCAATATTGTTAAATTGTGTTTCATAAGTTTGTTTTTTAACTGCATTTAAAAGTGAAAATATACTTTTTGAAATTCTATAAGTGACTTTATTTAAAAAAAAAAGAAGAAAAAAAACAAAACCTACAGATACTTGGGCAGAGATATATAGTTCAGCTCTGTTTAACATTTTTGTGACTGGAAATTCACTGAGTCAGGGATACTTCTGCAGTTACTGGGGGGAGGGGGGGGGGTGTAGAAAGATAAGGTTATTTAAAAAAAAAAATAAAAAAAATAAAAAAATGAAATTGTTAGCCAAAAGCAGCCAAACAGATAAAAAGTTGAAGTTGAAATAGAAAAGCCAGCTAAAGTAGGAGATAAATTATAGCCAACAGAAATGAATAATGGATGACTAGACATAGCTGGCTAAAACTTAAAGATTAATGTCTGAAATAGTTTATTTAAAGTAATGGATGAATGTCTAACTAGCTAGAAGTAATGGATAAATGGTTGAAATAATGAACCAAAAGTAAACTGCTGAAATAGCTTTTATATTTTCCGATATCAACTTTTAAATAATATTCAGTTTAAAATCTGTTCAAGTGAACATTTAGAACATGATGAGGCGTGATGGCGGCAATCTGGCTGCGTTGATGTGCCTGATAAAAAAAACGGTTGGGTTCTCTCTTTCATAATGAGCATGAATTCTGTCATGTTGTGAAGTATGTGTCCAAATGTACCTGCCACTGAGTCGGTAATAGTCACTGCAGCTGTGCGTGTGAACAGTTCTGATTAGAGCTCTGCAGGAACAAACACGCTACAATATTATGAGACTGTGTTGGAACTAAAAATGAAACAGAGGGAATATGTTACACTGGTGCAAGGCGCTTCCTGCTATCTCCTCTTCTACCGTTTCTATTTGTTACTGCAGCAGCTTGCACATCTGTAGGCCATCCATAGAGCTGTCAACGTCAACTTGGTGAAACCGTGTCCCGGGGCTTTATTTTTATCCCGCTAAAGACAGATGGTGACGCTCTCTGCTGTGTCTGGACCCTGTTTGGATCCGGCACCGTGTTTTGCGCTGACATCTTACTGCAGTGGCCAAACCGGACTGACACGAATGCAACCGGTTCAAGATGCGACTGAAGCTTGTGTTGGGGGATATAAATGTTACTGGGTTTTGTTGTGGCTGAGTGAGTCACATCCCGCCGACCCGTCCTGTTCTTGATGCCTGCACGCATGTTTTGCGTGCATGTATGTGTATATAAACACACACCCTGGCACGGTGTCTTTCATGTGCCCACATGAAGAAGGACAAGGGAAAATTACATGATAAAAGGCCTGCTTTCAGCACACGCAAACAAACACGCAAACTCAGACTCGCACTCAGGAAAGAAATCAGCAAAAAGCAATCCAAGCAATGCAGTAGGTAAACTACAGTTTCCTGACTTTGCACTTAACAGATGGCAGGAAAAAGGTTTTGCAGGATGTGATGAATGCTGGGAGACAGAAATAGTCTGTGTGGGGAATAATGCAAGGCATTCCCACCTCAGATGACTTTTCATTGCAAGGTAGGAATGAGACGCAGCGGAGGGGAAGCGAGGGGAGTGCGTCAAACGCTCGGGCCCCATAGCTGTGATCACTGTTTCTCACGGTGGTGTTTGGACATCAGACAAGTTCCTGCTTACCCTCCTAAATGTGAAAAATCATCTCAGCTTCACAAACAGGAAGAGGTGGGGGGGGGGGTACATTTAAACTTCATCCAATAACGTCTACGTAATGAGTTCACTGCTGGTGAATGTGATGTGTTGGACTGAAAGAATGGCCTTTCATGTGAATGGGGAAACTGGCTCTCAATGACCCCCTCCGACATAATCAAAGGGTAAAATTTGGAAGGGAAGTGGCAGGCTTTCTCCAGCGTCAATGAGGTTGAACAGCTTGAAAATGAGGGAGAGGAGCAGGAGAAAGACACGGGCTGGTTTAAGTGATCATTTGTTGAATGTCAGGAAGCAGGGAGGTGAAAAAGCCTTTTAAAGGTCTGTTATAGCGTCACATTCACACACACTCTACAAACAAACCTTTACCTCTACCTCCATCCTAATGTCTTCCATCTGAGCATAATCATCATGTTGTCCCAAGCACAAAGTCGAATGTTTTTTTGGGGGGGGGTAAGGAGGGGTGGGCAGACCGCCATCAGAGAGAAGGGCGCCCTGGCTGCTGCCATCATGCCCATGAACAGTCTGCCATTTCTCTGCCAGATCCCCTGCTTGTGAGAAAGAGGGGATCTGGCTGGACGTCACGTCACGTTGAGCACACACTGCTTGTTTTAGATTAAAAAAAATAATAATAAAAAATCACTCTTATCACCTCGAGTCACCGCAGATTTACTCTCTGAAGTGGGACGTGGACAAAAATGCCTTTTTTACATCTGTCAGAGTGGGAGGTGTAAACAGCTACGTCAAGTCACTTGCAGAAAAATATGTGAGTCTGAGCCTCAAGCAGTGTCACCCTGTGGGGGAAGCGCTCGACTGAGAATGGACAACCGCTGCTTTCAATGCGAAACATCATCATGTATTTTGAAGAACAAGGCTTGTCCCTCTGATTCATATTTTCCATTAATCTTGCCCATTCTCTGTAATGTTATCCAGATTAATATCAAATCTAAAACATCTGACAAGTCATAGGAAACAGCCAGAGTAAACTAGAAACATTGTTATGTGTGGCTCATAGAAAGTACAACTCCAACTTCTAACGCTATCAGAAAATGAATGTAATGCTTTATTTCTCTTTATTTCTGTGTCATTCAAGCACCGAACTTGCTTTGTGTTGCTCATTAAACTGACATGGTGCGACAGATAGCTAAATCTGATAACCTGTTGGAAGAGTATAAATCCAGAGTCTGTAGATTATCTTCAGTGAGCTGTGATTTAAGGGTCATTAAGACTCATACAGTCCAAACATACTGTAAGGCACATTTCCTGTCACAGCATGATGGTACAAACTGAGTTTAATGGATGTGACGGAGGGAAACTGAAATGGAACATCACTCAGATTGTGAATTTATATGAATCTTGGTGTAGAATAAGCCTCACTGGGTTCCTTGGTGTAAGAAAATGCTTTTAATTGTATAAACTGGATTTATTTCATTGTTGGTTCTAAATGAGGAAGCATATAGTTTCAGTATAAAAGCCTCTGAGGTAATTTAACCAGTCAAGTTTAGTATCTCTCTGCATTTATTGCCTCCTCTACAGGGGAAACTTCAGACACATCAAATTTATTATACATAGTGTCATGAGCTGCTGCACTTTATGCATCCAGGTGTTTTAATTCGTATCTTACATTGTGTTTTATTTCATCTCTTTTTGGTTTGATTTAATTTTCACAGCTTGTTCTGTTTTCTTCTCTCAAACAGTTCAATCCACTGACCCTTTTAACCGCCATTCACACCACTTGACAGTTCATCGTTAGTGTGGTTGAACAATGAATGTAAAATAACAAACACTCATTATCTTATCCATCTTAGTAGAGCGCCAAACCCAAATCTCTTTCCACACAGATTTATATTTCTGATCTTCCTGGGCAGAATCAGGAGGTGACACCCATGCGGATGTTCCATAAAACCAGGGTGGATTTGATTTGGCTCCTGACTTTAGGTTGTTGAGCTTCAGTGTTGATATTAATACCATCAGTGAGCTATTTATGTGAATGCAGTACCCAGGGCCTGGTCCTTCCAGCTGTGATTATCTGTTTCCTGTGTGATGTTTATCTGCTGGGGTGAAGAGGCAGTGTTTCCGGAGTAAATAGCACGAGGAAATTACCATTACTCGCTTGGTATGGTTTAAAAGGCAGAGGAAATCTCTTAATATGAGTTAATGGAAATATACTTTGTCATTAAAGGTAGTCCTGTTGGTCAGTTCTGCCTCTTGTGCTGAGAAGAGATTGGACACATTTCAAGTAAAATACACAAGCATTAGCTTTGTCAATGGGAAAAACAAAATGTGGTTTATATGAGAAAACCCATGTGCTTTCAATTACAAGCTCTGTAAATGATTGTCACTTCCTAAAACAGAAGAAACCAAACAGGAAATGACAAAAGAAAAATACATTCATCCAATATGACAAATATTTAGACTTTATTTTTGAAACATGTCGATAAAAAAGGGGCAAACAGTGCACGCAGGCCTGCTGATTTCTCCACATCTCGCCAAAGCCCTCGCCTTCCCCTTTATGTGCAATTTAAACTTGCATCTAAAACCGAAAACTAAGGATGTTTTTATTTGGGACCGCTACCTGTTTACACCTAAAGAGCAAGCAGCAGATTCATTACGCCGCTCCATGGTGGGGACGCAGCAGGTAATCAGTCAGAGGGAGTAAACACTTCTTCTCTTGTAATGTGTTTGTTTTGCCCTGGGCCTGTTTATACTACGGGAATATTTGTCCTGCTTTTCCTGAGCTAATCCCTTAATCACTTGCGCTGTTCTGCTGCAAGACAGAGCACCCCTTGTCCCCGCGGGGCAGAGCCAGGGCACGGTGTTCATCTTGTGGGCTGAGTATGCGTTTGTTTGGGTACATGTTGTGATCATTTTGGTGTCATAATCTAACAAAAGCAACAACGAGGCGGCCACGTTTTAAGGTCATCTTACAGATAAATTGTCAAGAGAGTTTCTCCTTACAACCCAAACAAAGACTCTCATTTGTTACCGCTCAACCCTGATGAATGCTATAGAAGAGGAAGCAGCCCAGCATAAGTCTCAGGGACAAAAAACACAGCCGCCTGCCTTCCTAAATATTCCAACAGGTTCCACAAGGTCAAGGTCATGTCTTGTTCGGGATCAGGGTCACTGTAACAAATGACTCTCTAACCTGAGCTCCGTAAAGCTCCGTCACTGTCTCACCCATCGGCAGCCGAGGCCTTTACGCTCCATACATCCTTCTCCCACCATCTGTTTTTCTTTCCCTGCTGCTCTGCACTGGATTTATCCTCTCGGAGCCCCGGCTGTGGGACAGGCGTCGGTCCAGCTGGTAGTCAGCGGGACCAGGCTGCATGTTTCCGAACTGACACCCATATGCGTCCTCGCCATAGGGTGAGGTACGGCGGTTCATCAATCACACCCACTCTCTCAGTTTGGCCTCTCCATGGACACAGTAGGGGTGTGTGTGTGTGTGTTGGTGTATGGAAAATCAATCAATATTTTTTAATTTGGGGTTAGAATGAGATCATGTGATACCTGCAGCACCAGCTGATTCCTCAGCATGAAGTGTAAACTGAATACCAAGCACCAGTTTAGCTCTTCCTGTAGAAGAATGCTGTGTCAATATCACAGAAAGGTTTCCACACAGGGAAGATGTGGATATTATTTATTTCTATATCATATGAGATCGTCAGATATCAAAGTCAGTAAAAAAAGAAAAGAAAAATAGATACAATCTAGTCTCAATTTCATTTAAAATAATAGCAATAACTGAAGTTCAGTCCAATATCAGCTCATGAAGAAGAATAAAGTTCATGTTTTGTCAGAATTTCAACCCATCAGCTCTTTTATTTCACAAATTATGATATCATCAATGAATATGTGCTTTCATATATGAGGTGTGTGGCACATTTTACATATTATTTCATATCTCATTTTCACACTAATTCATTGAACTGTTGATTACCTGTTGCAACATAAAGGTCCTTGCCTATGAAACTCCCCTTTCCCATTTGGTTAAAATTTCATCTTCCCTGAAGTACTACAGAACATGTTTTAAAAAAGACGTCAACAAATGTTTTATATTTATTTGAACAGCATACTCGACATATTTTGACATTTTGCATATTGTTTGATATTATTTTGGTTGGGCTTTGTTCCTCTGTCTGAACACTTCCAGCTGTTATTTTCTGTCATTTCTTTGATTTTGTGTGAATGAATAAAACTCAAAACTAACTTCAAACTAACTAAAACTTCAAAGGTGATTATAAATTCATTATTGCCTAAGGCGCATTTAAGTGACTGTATTTATAATCTATACAATAACATAAGCTCATAAAAGTCACTATGCAACCATTACTGTGCACAGACAGTGGTTTTCTTTTATGTAAATCACTTCTGTTGCTGTTATATCAAGATAAAACATTAAGTTATACCTGACTTCCTGTTCACAATCAGTCCTCATTTCCGCTCCTATCAGTAAGCATGAAAGCATTATTACTTACTTCCAACTCTCTCCACCTTGCTCTCCAGTGCAGCGCCCAGTGCGCATGCTCCGCCTCCCTGAAAACCACATGCGTCTCGCCACTCTGCTCTCTCCGGTGCCAAGGCAGAGAGATGCGCACACTGAGGACACCGCAGCACAGAAATGCGCACAGCTCCGAGCCTGAGCCGGCGTTAGCTCCACGTCCCAACACCCCTGACCCGTCCCTCAACACAATGGGTTAGAGGGAACATGGCAAACTTTGACACACTTTGCATGACATGGGAAATGCCTCGCGTTGTCTGGAAAGCTGCGCTGCCGAGCGGCTGAATTGAGAACACAATAACAGAGACTTGAGAGAGAGAGAGAGAGAGAGAGAGAGGAGGGGACCTGATTCCAGTCATTTCTATCCCAGCTCCTCTCCCACTTTGCTTTTGAGAGATGATCACGGAGCTGGTGTGCACCGCCGTGGCAGTGGGTCTCTATCTGAACACGCTGGACGCTGATTTCTGCTACGATGACAGGTAGGTTTCGCCCACAGAGCCCGGCAGTGCTGCTGCCAACACCACCACCACCACCACCACCACCCGCTCCTCCACTTGTCATCTCCTTGTTACCTCCGCACGGAAGTGGAGGGGGGACGGGACGTTGTGCCTGGCCGCTTGTTTGCATGTGCTTTTGTCCGTAGCCGGTGATAAATCACTGCTTATTTGTAGGCTGTAGTGAAAGACACAGAGACGGAGGGAGAGAAGGGGAGTGCAGGGGAGAGCTGGAGGGTGAAAGTGTAGTAATAGAACCAAAATATGCCAGCAGTGGTGTAGTCCTGTAACTTGCACTGCTCTTTTGCAGCTCATTGACTTCACGTTGCTTTTTCTCGACATTTGAATATCTTTTACCCTGCATTTCCCATATTCATTCACATGCTTAAGATTTTTGCAAAGCTCGCAGAGAATCCATATTTATTTTACTGGCATAGTTAAAGCATGTCCACATCAGCACATGGTTCATTGCTATGGTGCCTAAAAGCAAAAGAGGTGAAGTTCAACATGTTGTGAACTGAGAGCAGCCAGGGTCCCTTAGCCTGCTGCGCACATGATGTGCCTCAGATGCTCTTTGTGTTGATGAAGCACTCTTGCCTGCTATAACAATGCCCTGGCCTGAGGGGAATCCAGCTCATTTAGATGAGGAGTTTAATTTTGCAAACTGCTGAATAAACATGCGAACGCACCATCATGCTGTGGAGGGGCATTCAGAGAAAACCTCTGCTGCCCTGAAGGACAGTGATGGTCCTGTGGGAAGTATTGATCATCATAAGGAGAAAAAAAAAAATACAGTTGAGTTACTAAGATATGCTTCTGTGAATATAATGTATATCAGTAAGCTGGATGGGACCATCTGAGGGGTCCCAAGAGAAATCTGAGGCGATCACAAGATGACTAAAGGGGAAAAGAGAAGAATGTACAACTAAAAGTATTGTCATTATCCAGTTATCTATCTGATTATTTTATCACTTAATCAAATAATCATTAATTGTTGTTGATAGAATGTTTAGAAAACAGTGAAAAATGTCGACCCTGGTCTCTACAAACTCTACTTTCGTCAGACCAACAGTCAACAAGATAATCAGTTTGCAATGATAGAACCCACATTGGAGATACTGCTTTAACTTTACTACTACTAAACTTTAATATTATATATATATATATATATATATATATATATATATATATATATCATATCATATCATATCATATCATATATCTGCCTTACATCACCACAGCTGTTCCCCTTTTGAAAAGAGGAGCTAGACAGGTAGTTCTTCATTGACTTTAAAGTACTGTATATGGGCATAAGGGGTTTTGGCTCTGTCAAAACTGATATTAATTGGTCTTCTGTTATCAAGTATTAAATCACAGTGTGAAAACTACTGATATGCTTGGTATGTGGTAAATTTTACTGTGGATTAAAAGAATGAACAGACAGTGAACAGGTCGCCTCCCTCTCGTCCACAATTCAGTCTGGTAAGCATCTCCAGACACTTAAAGGTCAAAGAGCCCCCCCCCCACTTCACTTTTCAGCACCATCGGTGATCCCTCTGTGTGTTGTGTGTGAGCAAGATCGAGTGTGTGTGGAGGTGAAGGAGGAGGAGATGTAGTGGAGAAACATAGAGTGGTGGGAGGAATGAGCTTTGTATGCTGTCTCCAGTTACATCACACCTCACCAAGTGTCCCCGTGAAGCGGCCAGTGGTTATTCATCCATCAGCCTCGTCCCAACATGTGACCGTGACACTGCGAGGTTGTCAAAAAGCCCTTAGGTGACAGATTACCCGCGGCACTGCCCTGCCCGCTTCAGCCTACGCTTGCACTCCATCCCCTCAGTGAAAGTTCAGTATCTGCCAACGCTGTGTATCTATCAACGTCACGCTGGTAATTTACACTCTGGGGGACAGAAATGTGGGGTTTTGGTTCAGCGCTCTCAGATGGAGGGGGTTGAATACCAATCAGAGGTCTGACCTTTCATGGTCGTTCATCAAACGGTGTCCTCGCTTGGGGTCAAGAGTCGTGCGCTCCCGGTCTCTTCCTGTGGGGATTAGATGAGAGTTATGAGCAAAAGGTTAAGGCGAGAGAAAGATTGGAGTAGAGGAGAGCTGCACTCATCATTCTGCTCTGGAGTTGTTGGTTGTAGACAGATTTGTTTTTCTACATTTATCCTTTGCTGTGAACTTAGACTTATTTGACCTTTCACCCTGTAATCAAATTTGTGTTACACGTCACATGCAGTTCTTCACATCCTAGACGAGATGGCGAAGCTGATAAGTCCTCTATGTCTGTGCAGTCTAACTTGTGGGGATGTTCTGGCTGCTCTCTGCTTTTTCAATCATGTCAAGTGTTTTTCCTGGGCACTGCTCAGGGCCTGGCCAGGCACTGTCTTGGCCAATGGTAATCCCAATGAAAAGCCGATGACTAAGTTTTACGGGAGCTGGGAAAGAACTTGAGCCAGGCCATTTTTTGATTTGGGGGGAAAAAAAATCAAGATGTGATCTGCTGGTTTACCGTCAGGCTTTTCTTGGGTTTAGTCAAATGTAAAAGCAGGCTCCTTTTTTAAACAATCTTCTCACAGTGTTGATATGTTTGTTCAGCCTGTTAGATTGATTGCTTTGGCACTGTGGTTATAGATTGGAAAATGTATTTACCATAACCTCTCAACTCGCCTTTGAAAACTCGTCATCGAGGCTTTTGACAAGTTAACAAATGAGACTTTGCATGATGCAGACATTTCAGTGATATTGGTTTTTAACAACACATTTTGGCAAATCGACTCCGTAATGGATGTCTTCACTAGGAAGACGAGGGCATTATTCAATAGACACAAAAAGTGAAGCAAGGAGAAGAGATAAAAAAAAAAAAAAGAAGGTGACATTGTGAAATGAAATGCATCCTAAGTGGTTTTCAGCTTTCAGAGTTGTGTATCCTGAGAAATCTGTGACCCCATATCACGTCATAGTCTCTCCGTGCAACTCAGAAATGCATTATGGTCCCCAAGGGGATTGAAGAGAAAACATCTTCCCTCTTTGTTTCAGAAGAGCAAAACAATTTAATCACTGGGTGAAGCTCTGGGTGTAGAGGAGATTGGTGAAGCTTGGATTTCACTGGCTGGCACATTCCCTTTTAATAAGCACCGTGAAATTTAGATTCATTCTGTATCTGAAATATCCTCATTGTTAAAACGAAAAATGGTCAACCCAAACCAGGGATTAAACAATTTAATATGCCATGGAGTAGTGACTCAAGAGAAGTGCCACAATGAAGCAGAGGATCACAGAGTCTGTTGGTTGCAACATCTGTTACTCCTCTAGCTTGGTTTCTGGGGTTAACCGATAAATGCATCAATATGGGATTGTCTTAAAGAACTGCCCTTTCATCATAGTTCAAAACATAATGCTTAGAATTGAAGTGCTAATCAACTGCCTGTATGAATGTTAATGGGGCACACATTGTTTAACCCTTTGGAACACACATATGACAATATGTAACTATAAGTATAAACAATATCTCTATGAAGCTGCCCAGGGAGTGTAAAAAACATGGGAAGAACTGTTTTCTTGCTTCCTTGTTTTGGTTATGTATGCAACCTCCATTTGTCCCACAAATAAATGTAACAAGTAGCCTATGTGGAAGTACCCTCAGTTAATAAGGAGCATTGTTGTCAGGAATGTTCATATATGCTTGTATCAACAGCCACTCAGATAAGAGAAAGAGTGCATTTAATTGGTTTAAAGCAGGCCCGTAACTTTACTGTTTTGGTTTAGTCTAACCGCTCTCATCTGTGTTTTCACCTATAAAGCTCTGATAAAACTGGACGCTACCCTCCCAGCATCCAACCACAGAGAGAGAAAGGTAGCAGATAGCTTGTGAGCATAATGGAGCATTTAGCAGCTACAGAGACAGATATTTCCTTTGGGAGTTGACTAAAATAGGCCTAAAAGGGGAGGGAACATTGATCTTAAATTCAACAAAAGACAAATGAATAGTCCTGACTGTAGGCTTACCAGTAGCTAGCTAAAAATCATGTAACATGTAAACAAGGTTACTTTGGAGTTACCAGAAGGCATGTTCCATTTATTTTGGCCGGCTAGCTGATTTCCTGCTCCAAGCTAACATTCCCGCCCCCAAAATCTCAAAGTAACTGAGGTTTAAAGGGATTAGTAAAACAATTACTCAATTTACTTAATTTTTTTAAACATGTACATTTAAATCTTTTACACTACTTTACTAATACTAGAAGTAATGTACTGCTGCTTAACACTGACCAAGACAGTGTTACATGCCATTTTTATTGAAAACATTAATATAAACTTTAATGTTCCTCAAAATCTATTTTTATTTAATCACAACCGTGTTGTAATGTTCAATTTGTTAGTTTAACAAACATCACTTTGTACATTTGATGCTTGTATTTGATCAGGTTCCACCAAAAGCACCCATGTAATCTCTGAATCATGTCTGTGATTGATTACAGCTCATGTTATCTTTAATGGGTTGGCGCTTCCAAGGCTCACTGTGATACGTTTCGGCCCACTCTAGTAAATGTTGCCAGGAATTCAATACAATTCCACTTATATTTATAAATCGTAACATACATTGTCTCAAGGCACTTTACACAGTAAGGTTTGGACCTTACAAGCAAGAACTTTGGTACAATGGAGAGGAAAAAAAACCCTTCTAACATGAAGAACCTCTGACAGAACCGGGCTCAGGGTGGGTGGCCATCTGCCTCGACCGGTTGGGTTCAGAGAAGAGAAATGGTGGAGAAATTTCTGTGACTCTTGCGGAATAATTATCTAAAACATGTGCCCTAGTTGTGTTGAGGCTGTTTAAGTTACACTATGTGCTTGGAGCAGATAAATATTGAGGGAAGAAGTAGGCTAATGAAATGAGCAAGCAAAATGTCTTTGACTGAGTTGTGTGTGAGTAATACTGTTGAGGTGTAAAAGCTTGTGCCTGTCAGGAGGAATTTTTTACTGTAAGCGTTTTACAAATGAGTAACATCGCCTCAAGACAAGCAGAAAGTTAAAATGAACAAAGTGGTGAGGATAACCAATGAAAAAAAGTGTTTATGAATAGTAATTTGAGATGGTTTTGAGGCAAGAGGCTTTTAACCAAATTTGCGTACATAAAGGATTATGTGTTTTCGAGGAGAAACAGGCAAACCTCATGAAAAATGTGGTTTGGTGGGGAAAACTTATCTGGTGATCTGTCACCATTGTATGCAATAGTATGTATTTAAGAATTAACATATGTTTTTATTCATTGGCCATAAAAAGAGTGTTGCTATTGATGTCTTGTTTTTGCTGTCTGTAGCCTCCTTAGGTTCGGGATGGAGGGCTCGGGCTACCATTCAAACAATGGGAAGGCGGGAGGAAAGAGTCTTGTCTTGATTAGTAGCAGATTTAATTCACGTAAGCACTTAGTGGTCAACTCTGCAGATGTGGCTTTGAAACTGCTTTGGAAGCCACAAATGAAGGCTTGAGAAACCAGTATGTTGAATAGAGTGAATTAGAAGTTCTCTTTGGGTTTATAATGGTGTCCAGTTCTGTGCTTAAGGAAAGAAATGGCAGCAGTTGTGCTGAAGACAGGATGAAATGTTAAAGCCTATCTCCTTGCGCTGGGATGTGCTCCAGCTTCTGCAATCCTTAAAGAGGCAGGAAAAACAGTCCTCTGGCAAACAGAACTGTCTGCATGGCTTGTTCCTCATAATGAAAGGGTAGTGAGGCACACACTAGGCAGTTTTTTGTCTTTATCAGAAACATTTTACGAAAGGTACTGTCATAAGTTGAATCCCTTTTATTAATAAGATGAATCTTCTCCTTGTACAGTTCTAAGGTCTGCCACCTTGAACTTTTGACTTAAGAACATACTGAGGATTTGAGGTTTCCTCCCACTCACTATCCCTGCTTTAGTGATGCAGGCTGATGGGGCTAGGGATTTATATTCTGATTTTGAGGCATCTTCTTTCCTAGCACTTACTACAGTTACTTTCAGGGAGTTTTTGAACGTTTTGAAATAGTCAGATTATCAGAAAAGCTTCAAGGGTTAGGCACAGGGTTTCTCTGTAGATATATGCTTAGTTCAATTGAAGCAAGGCCTGCTATATATCTATGTATAAGTCCAAAATGAATGGCAACATAATGTTAATTTTAGTCAAAGTGGTTATTTGACAGCACTCTCACTTATTGTCAGCTTGGTGTATGAATGGCAGAAAGACCAAGAAACTGCAAAAAAAATTTTTTAAAGAATACATAGCACCTGGTGTTTGAAATAGAGTTTAATCGATGAATTGATTGATAGTAATTGTTAGCTGCATAGTTTGAGAGCTTTGATGAATTCCACAGTCCTCTGACAGACTTAATAAATGTAATACTTCATAGAACATTTTCCTCAGGACCCTCTAAACAACATGGAGGAGAGACGGGTTTGTTTATTTTTAGGTTGTCCCTCTTTGTCCCACTGGGTCCCAGCGATGCATGAGGCTGGTTGAGGCTGTTGCTAACCCTTGGCTGGCCCTTATGCTTAGCAGGCCACAGTCGACCCGCCCGTCTGCCAAGACATGACCGCCAAACCTCAGTCCCACGACCCTCCCTGTATACGCACCATATGTGGATCCCAAAACACTGGTATCCACAGACAGCATTGCCAGCATCCTGTATGATACACAGGCCAAAGCTGTACATTTGTCATGTAACACCCATGTTAGATTTGGGAGAGTGAAATCCTCCGAACCGCAGATATAAGTGGTCTAGCAAGCTTCTTATCTGGACAACTACATGTGTGTTCATTATGCCCGTCTCTAACTGAGACCCTTCATAACTGTCTTCAGCAGCATGGGGTTGAATTTCTACCACAGCGCACTAAACTCACTTTGTAAGCAAAGCTCCTTTTTGTGGCGTTAGATTACGTTTAGAAGCTGGCATCCACTTTCCCTCTTTAAACTACAAGGTGGACTAAAACAATTTAGAGCAGTTGGGGCGTAATATAAAACCAAGCCCAAGCTGGTGATCACACGAATCTCAAGCAGTTACCCTTTCTGCCTTCTGTAATCAATATCCATTGAGTATCATTTTTCAGTGACTGAAGTTTTTTTTTGTCTGTAGCCGAGAACAGCTGTCAGAACAGAAAATCAAACGTGTTTTTTTTTTTTGTTTTTTTTTGCTACACTTGACAAAGCGCTCATATTTCACTACAGCCGGCATCAGTCGTGACTGTTAACAGCACTCTAAAGTGAGTACTGACTTTCATTTGCCACTCTGGATCGGAATCTCGAGTGGTCTGTTTGTACATGAGGAGGTGTGTGTGCACCGACAGCCTTTCCTCTGTGATGGTGAAGCTGTCAGTAGTTGTTCGTGTAAATGATCAGGTTGATGAGGCTCTTGTGTCTGTGGTTTGTATGACCTCTGTGCTGTGCATGCATGTTTCATGAAGTTATTGGAAGGTGTCGGTGGGTTGGAAGCTGAGGTTTTGAGGTGGTCCAGGAAACATTTGACGTGGGATGCTGATTCGTTTTGCTTAGGCTGCACTAGTTTGACATTTAGTGAAAGGTTGATGAGAAGATCAACACCATTCTTATAGTAACTATTGAGTTTGAGCCACAAGGTGATTATTAGCTTAGCTTAGCATAAAGGCTGGAAGCAGGGGGAAAACTGGCATAGTGACTTCCTTGAGTCTTGTTAAACAAAATATAATATAATTTGATAAAAATAAAATAAATTTTGTTGGGGTGAGCTAAGATAGTGGTTTCTGCCTGTTTCCAATCTTTATGCTAAGATAGCAGATTACCACACAAACATGAGGCTGGTATCTGTCCTCTCAACTAAGTTAAAAAAGCATAACTCCCAAAATACAAACAATTCTTTTAATTTTTGCTAATGCGTACCATACCTAAAGTTTCACAAATGAAGAATAAAGTCTGCAGATGAGGGCTGTTTGAGCTCCGCTAACATTTTAAGCCGAGTGCTTATTATCACCTGAAGCAATAACTTTTTCCACAAGCCTTGTGCATTTAGCTGAGTTGGAATAAATTGCTCCATAAAATAAGAAATACACATTATTGTACTGCCAAACAATTTTTTTGGTATATAGCTATAATATGACGAGGTAAAAATCATTTTGCAACATGATGAAACTCCCATTCATCTCACCATGGGATACTGAGACTGTGCTGTGTTAATTATAATTTTAAGTGCCAGGCGCTTCACAAAACCAATAGAGATTCATTAGCTCGGCAGCCTTGGTGATGAACCCTAGCTGAGCACTACACACACTCTTTCCATCTTCATGCATGGCTACTTCAGCTAACTCTTGTAAAATATACTAATATGCATAAGTCTTTCTGGGTCAGAATTGGGCCAACTGTAGAGTGCCTGGTGTGTGGGGGAAAATCAGTTTGTGCTTCTCACCTCATAAAAACCTGAGAGGCGGAGATTGAGAGAGTTGGTGTGAGGGCTTTAGGGATTTAGGGTTCAGGAGAGATCAGATGACAGCCTTGCTGGCTTTACTCAAGGGTACAGTTATACTGTTTGCTATTGTGATGTAGGAGGAGTGAAGTGATTATACTGGAAGCTTTGTCACTCAAGTGTGCTACAGTTGGTATTTGTTTGCCTTCAATGTCTTCGTAGCACGATATCAGACATTCGTTAAAGGAGTTTGCCGAAACAGAACCTGTAGGAGGACATGGACACCAGGAAAGTACAGATTTTAGATGGGTATAATTCAGCCAGTGAACAACATCAATCAAAATCCTCATTTGTACATGTATAAAATGTCTCGGTTTCAATACAGAATTTTTGTAATCTGTCCAAATTCACTGTTTCTGGATTCATAAATGTTTAAAAGTCATATACTGTGTTCATATTTCATTCCAATCCACTTGATGTACTCTGCAGAGAGAGATAGTCTTTTCTCCTTTTCCTGTTTCCTCCTGATAAGCGCCTAAAAGTGGACAACCACAATAGATAATACAGATAGAGGAAGTGTGGAAGTCTCAGTACAGCTGCGTTGTTATGCCTCAGTGCTGGCAACAGCCAGGGCCGGAGCCAGTAAGGTTTCGGGTTTTCCGTTCATCCCATTCTCTTGAACGTGATATCTCAGTAATGCCGTGAGGGAATTTCTTCAAATTTGGCACAAACATTCACTTGGACTCAAGGATGAACTGATTTTGATTTTGGTGGTCAAAGGTCAAGGTCATGGTGACCTCACAAAACACAGTTTTGGCCTTGTGAATGGGATATCTCAGCAGTCCCTAGAGGGAATTTTACAGATTTGTTACAAACATTCACCTGGTTTTAAGAAAAAAACTGATTAGCTTTTGGTGGATAAAGGTCAAAGGTCAAGGTCATGGTGATAGTTTGCAGCCTTACTCTGATTGTTTGGTTGATTGGTAGCCGTATTCTGATGCGTTGGTTGATTTCCAGCTCTATTCTGATTGTTTGGTTGGTAGGTAGTTGTATTCTTATTTCTTAGTTGGTGTTCAGCTATATTTTGATTGGTTGGCCAACTAACCAATCAGAATACGGCCACAAATCGGTATGACCATCAGTCCCATTCTCAGGAACATGATATCTCAGTAACCTCTTGGGGGAATTTCACTTGGGCTCAAGCATGAACTGATTCGATTTTGGTGGTCACAGGTTGAGTTGATGGTGACCTCACCAATATGTTTTTAGCCATAACTCAAGAATTCACACAGCAATTATGACAAAGTTTTACACAAATGGTTAATATTTTATATGACTCTTGATTAACAGGGATATAACCTGAAACTAGTCTGAGTGGTGGAGGCATACAACCGTGAGGCGGTAATTCCACTTTAGAGTTGTTTCACATTGTGGCACAATGGAAGTAACTGGCAATTTCTGTTGAAAAAAAATTTAACTTTGTTCAATTAGAGGGAATCTGCATGGCTTGATGCTAAGCTGCACTGAGTTGGAAAGTGGACTGTAATTTCCTGCTTAACCATATAGCCACAGTTTTTTGTTTTGTGGTACATCATTTCCTGCCCAATCGAAACACCAGTTCATTCAGGATTGGCTCAGTTGGAAGGTCATTATTCTGTGTTTAGAACCATAAAGCACATCATCCTTCAAGTTAACTATCCTCCTTAATTATCTAGGCAGGGTCAGGAAACATTTAAGCCAATTTTCCCATTTTGATGCACTGCCCTTTTAAGCACTGCTCAATACTCTGAACTCAGCTAGTCTCGCCATGGGATGAGTGTCTGGTTTTTGCCGGTACCTGGAGTTTGCTGGAGATAAGGTGAATCGCAGTTTAAGTAAACATGGCAGTTCTGGCTGCAGGCAAACCCACACTGGAAAGCAGCCTTGATAAATGGGAGAAATCTGCATTTGATAATAGCTGTTCTCTCGCCTCAGTCATACCCGAGATAGAGCAGCCGCCGTATTTATCTCTCTGCAGAATGTAATTTGTTTCACACCATCATATTGATATTCATGGATCAATGGCCATGGAAATGTTATGGTTACACTGCTTTTATGAAGAGCTGTGACAACACTGTAATTTGTTTTTAATGCATCACACAGTTTTTTATATCCTCCACAGTTTACCCTTTCAATTAATTGTTTTCATCTTTTAATCTGGTGGACTGTACTGAAGGTCACTGAATTATGCATGTTCTGCTTTTAATAAGAACATGACCAGTTTGTTTGAGCTCTGTGGTGCATTTTCACTTTCATTTTGATGAGAAACATGCAGCAGGGAGCTCAGACTATGTCAATACTGTGATTGGTTGCCCCTTGCCTAAAAGGAATTCAGTAACCAGGGCAATCAATCATTCTTTTTCATGTGAAACTGAACCAAGGAAACATCCAAAGGCGCTGGCCTGTTGTAGATTTGTATCTGTGCTCAGTAGACGAGGCAACCCACAGATTAGAGGTCACCACTGAGTGCCACGGTGCCAGCTCATCCACCACACTGGGTACATCTCATCAAAAAATCCACACAGACAGAGATTTTCCCTCAAGGCTCGCTCATTACCGTGATACCACATCCAGTCCATCCATTACTGAGCAGTCTGACAACGACAATTTAATCTACACTCTTTGGCCTTGCTTTTTTTTCTTCTTTTTTTTGTGTCCCTGCTATGACCAGCAGCATCTTCTTACTGATAGCGTTATCAGCAGGAGAAACGTATACCATGTGACATCGCTGTTGCAGACAGGGAAAAGACATTCGTCCGGGAAATGAAAAGACCCGTCCTCCCACGCTCTCTCTCTCTCTCTCTCTCTCTCTCTCTCTCTCTCTCGTCACACACAGATGTGAGGATGCATGATGCAGGATGCTATTATTTTTGTGTTCTAGTGAAATGGCTTCCTAGTGTGTTTCGCTCACAGCTATTTGTTTTGCAGCTGTGGAGAAAGTTAAAGGAAAAGGATGACACCTACTTTCTTGCAGGGAGTCCGATGAGGAGATTGATGCCACTCTCGTGTCGTATCGTATGTGGATTTTTCTAACTGGGTATTAAAGTGTTCCTGTGAGCAAAGCCTCATGTCGGTCCTTTTTAACTGTGGAAACAAGAGGGAAGCGTTCACTTTCTTTCCATCAATGCTTTTCTATGGCTGTGATTTATATGTATGTATTGAAAAACAAGAAGAACAACTTGGCTACAAACACTTGTAACCCAGTCCTCCATGCAAATGTCATGATGTTGTAGCATGACATCATGTCTGCTTGTCCCTCCAGTCCATCTCTTAAGGGAATATGGTACTTTTATGATGTTATACGATGCGTTTTATGGTTTCATAATGGAGTTTCCTGCTGCATTTTAAACAGAGCCATATATTTTGGGGCTCATGCTGATAGTTTGACAAACTTGGATTATATTAAACCTCCGGTGGGGAAGTGCATTTCACATATTTTATTATTGCACTGGATTCTGTTGGTCTCATAATTCATAGGCAATAATTATTTATGCCTGCCTTTGTGCCATTGATATAGTTTGTATTGCTAAGTTGTTTCAGAGTTGAATGAAAACATGGCTTGAGTTAAAGTACCTTTGAATCACTTTAGCCAACTTTTGCTTTGTCGTGATTTAAGGGTCAAATGGATGGGGTTTGAACTTTTGGGATGACTTCATTAGTTCCAATGTGAAAGTCGAGTTGAGGCAAATGGTTTCGTTGTACCAGCCGTGTTCAACAGATCACAGATCAGAATTTGAAAAGATCTTAGATAATTAGCAGGGATCATTGAAAAGAAGACAGATTTGGTCTGGGTTGGCCCCCGTGGTAACACTCTATAGCTGCCGTTTCTCTCTGGCTAATGCTGGAATGTGACAACTGGTCACGGCACAAGAAAGGAAGGCCTATTCTGGATTGGATACAGTCCTGTACGGTCTGTTAGCGCGGCGTGCTTGGCCATTACAAATGCTGCGTGTGAATCTGACCACTGAAGGCTTTCAAAGCAGAAAAGAAGCCTAACTGCTCCAGAATGTGCCACTGCAGGGTGTTGTGTTTTCTGTACAACCTGCAGCCAGTCTTTACATACAACGTAAAGGCACAAATCCTCTACATCCTCAAAATAGCAGCATTTTTTAATTTGTGATCGGATTACAGACCAATTCTGGGAGCATTAAAGTGATTTTTTTTTTTTTAATCGGAGACAGAAGGCTTTTGAGCAGAAACAGAATGCTGCTTTGTTTCTCCAGCTGCTCCCTTGGCAGCACTGCACCACTCAGATCCTCCACTGGCTCCGTGATTTGTCATCAGCAATTAAAGTTGTCCTCATTATAATCTCCGCAGCAGATCAAAAATGATCCGGTTTCTCAAAGGAGCGTCGGAGTTGTTCGCTCACCGTTGAACAGACCTGTACCACAAAGTATGGAGCCCTCATATCCGCATTTGATTAGCCTTCAGCAATTCAAAAGTACAGTTTACTTTTTTATTCCTGTGTGTCAAGGGAGCACTACAATTCAGTTCTTGAAGTTCAATTTGTTTTCAGGGATACATAGATGTTTATTGAAGACTGAGAAAAGGAACATTTTTCCTGGGAAAGGGACAAGTCAAGGTGTGTCAAGGTCTGCCGTGCTGTTGATTCCAGTGAATATCCTGCACTGGGAGGGTATTGTTGATGCTCTGTGTCCACACCTGGTGCTCTGCATGTGCGAGCGTAAATTCGAACATGTGCTCATGCAAATTATTACTGCTGGACTGAGGTGAAAAGTGAGCAGAGAACATTGGCAGTCCTTCCTAAGCCGTGACTCTTCACGACCCATCGACATTCAGCTATTCCCTGTAGAGATAAATCAATGCCAGGCACCGTATTTGTCCCCATGTGCTGGAGGCCCCCCCCCCATTTTAATTCAAGGAAGGAAGGAGCAGGCTTCCATAATCATGAGTTTAAGCATTTTTATAGGTCAGTGTGCCAATACCCGCAGCTTCTCTGGAACTAGGCCAGTTGAATTGATTGTAGGGGCAGAAGGTAGAATGAATTAAGGAGGTAAGGGAGAGGGAGTTGTACCTGTCGCTAAGAAGAGACATGGTCATGGTCACATGCTTGATGGTGAAATAGCCATGCCACGAGCTGTAATAGCAACCTCGGCAGAATATTTGGACAGAAAAATGATTGCTTTCCAAAAATTAAGTTTCAATTTTTTAATTTTATTTTATTTACACTATTACACCTATTCACCACGTGTACAGTATATGTGTATGTACTATGATTTTCTGTGATATAATTCTTTGATTTGGGAACTACAAACCTAGTTTCCTGATAGGGTCAGATAGTCAATAGACAATTATAGAATTAATATTTAGTTATTTCCTAAATTCACACTTCAAATTTAAATTGAAATATGGTGCATATTATATTTTTGCATATTATGATTAGATAGATAAACAGGGAAGCAGCAGATTAAGACCACACTAAAATGGCATAATTCTTTTTAAATTCCTGTAGAAGCAACAGTGTTGCATCTGCAGCAGAGAGCTGAGATACAGCAACATCTGTCTGGAATTTAAAATCATATCCCCAGCCTGCACACAGCTGTGAGTTTTGTATTGTTTGGCTAAGTCAGAGAACAGCACTCAGCCCGCTTTTAATCAAGCATCACATTTATCACCGTGGATGCAGACGACTCAAAGAGGCCACCCTAATTACCCGTCCACAGTCAGACACTGTAATTAACTGCAGAGACCATTCTAGATGCAGAATTTGGACAGATTGATTGGCTGCTCATTTGTTTTCCTGTAACGCACTGGAGGTGGTTTTCTGGCTGGATCCCACTGGTGGGATTCATGGATGGATGGATGGATGGTGTTAAAGTTGGCTGCTGTTTCACTGATAAGAGCTGGATGTGTGAGAAAAGCCACGCGGATTTAAGAAACCCTGTAAAACTCTCAGCATCCACTGCTCCTGGTTATTGGCTCATTTGAATGTGTTTCTCACTAGGAATTCTGCCTGGCACAGTTCCATACTGTAGGCATAAGGCATATTTACTGGGTGAGACGTTTTTTAAAATACCTATAAATTTCACATTAAGGGCTCCTATCTTAATGCATGTGGGGGGGAAACATCTGTATGTAAGACCCTTTTTCCGAAGCAGTTCCCGGTGGTCTTTGGGTTGTTTGTGGAGGTGTGAAACTGTAATTTGCTGTTGAATTGAACCGTTACACCCCCCAACCCCAAGTTTCTAGTGTTTTTCAGTTTGACTGCATTCACAGTTTTTTCTTTTTGGTTTTTTTTTTGGTACAAATACTCACATGGTACAAACAGTTGCACAACTTACTGTTCCTCTGCAGTTGTACAGTAAGTTGTCATGTTCATCAAATTAAAGTCATTAAATTCATTTTTCTGATAGATTTTTTTTTTTTTTTTTTGAAGTGCAAGTTAAATCCCTTATATTCCAACCCAGTTTCCCCTTCACTGTGTCTGTTATATTTATGCCCTGGGGGAATGTAAAGCATTTGTTTTATTAGCCATTGATTTCCCGTAGCCTTCCCCTGGTGGAGCTGAGGATTCATCGGAGCCTTTTTATCGACACCATCACTCAGGGAATGCTGTGGTGGGCTTGGTCACCTTCTTTTTTTTTTTTTAGCTGAGGCGGCAGTGTCGGCATAGTCGTCAGATCACCTCTATTTTGTGCGAGCAGCTAATGGGAAGTGATCAATCAATCACTTAGATGGAGATAAAGACTCTGCAATCAATCTGCTGAAAAATAGATGAAGGAGTCGCACTCTCAATGATTGGGTTCATAATTTTTTAACCACTTGAAATGCAGAGTACTAAAAATGTCTCTGTAAAAAATATTTCACCTAATGACAGTGGACTTGATTCCAGATCTGGAATGACTTCCACTAAGTAATGTCTCAGTTGATCAGCCAATTGACGATTATCTTACTAATAATTAAATATTAGAAATATTGATACACCTCTCACGTCTGTTTCATTAAGCATGGAGTTAGAGCTAGGCGGTGGTTTAGCTTAGCATAAAGACAGGTTGCTGGGCGGAAGTAATTCTTGGTGAAAGCTAAACACTGTTGATTTTACATTGCTGTTTTTGTGATGGTTAAAAACAAATGGGATATAACGTGTTAATTAATGAACTTGGTGTGAGGTAAACTTGTGAACTTTGGACAGAGCCAGGCAACGTGTTTGCATCTGCTCCCAGGTTTAAGCTAAGCTAAGCGCCTCCAGGCTCCTGCTAAACGGACAGACATGAGACTGGCGTAAATCTTGTCATCTCATTTTCAGCAAGAAAAGGGATGAATACAATTCCCAGCATTTCTGGAGCGGTAGTAGCTTGGGTTTGCGATGTCATCAGTCGGCTAAGAACTGCTAATTTGTTTGCAACTCGCAGGTTATTGAGGAGTGCTGTGCTTTGTAGAAGTGTAAACCCTTCCTGCAGGATAAACATGCAAAATTTCTGTTCTGTGATTTATTAAGTAAGTATTATTTGTTAAGTATTTGTTAAGTATTTGTTAAGTACCCACAGAAATTGAGTCTTGTCTAATTTTTAGACCTGCAACAGTCCTAATATTTGGAAGTCCAGAGATGTGAGTCAGTGACCATTACAGCACTGCGCATCTTTTAAACTACTCTCCATTCACTGATTGTTGCGGCCTCCAGCTGCTAAACTCCTGCCTCTCAGTCAGTGCTTTTCAGACCAATGAGTGAGACCATGTTTGATATTCACTTAAGGGACGTCAAATGGGTATAAATATCATTTATTTATCTAACTATTGACTTGAACACATGTTCGATGTCTGTTAAAATGCACACTACACATTGACCGTAAGCACAGTGAGTTGTCTCTGGCCCTTTTGGAGTTAGCTGTTCGGCTCATCAGGAAACCAGCTTCACAGGGGACATGAAAGCGAGTCCATGGCCTGACAAAAGAGAGACAGCCAACTTCCTGACGCTTAGCTCAGACTGTTTCAGCCTCTTTGAAGCCGAGAGCCCCCGGACGAAACCTGTTTGTCTCGATTGGGACTGAGGATGTAGAGGAGGCTTTATCTTAATCAGCTCGGAGTTGAAGCTGTTGGTTCCGTTGATGATGAAGGTAAAACAGCTGGATTTCAGTGATGAGGAGTAACTATCCAGAAGCGTGCCCCTTTGATCACTGCAATTAAATGCATATATTCTTATATTACTTAGTTGGACTCAGGCCAGATATTGATGCGAGTGGAACATAGGAATGTTTGTAATTGTAAGCCGCTCGCTCTGCGTGGCCACTGCCTGCAGGCACCTCTCCACACACTGTGGGACTCTGTGTTTCTGATGTGTGAGTGGTGGGTTTTGTGTGTAAGAAAAAGCGGCACAGGACACAGGGGTTCTGGATTGTGGTTGAGACCTTGGTAGCAATAAATTGGCTGAAAGACAAATCTCATCTCTGCAGCTGTGCTGCACTGTGGCTCCAAAACCTTATGGGATAGTAAAGTAAACAAAACATATTCCACTGCAAAAATAAAAATGAAACTGAAAATAACATATATCTGTAAAATAAAGATGAGTTTATGCTTAGGTTACCACAGCACTTGGCAGATGATTTACTGTGTGACAATAAATTACTAACTGAAATATACAAACTAATGCTTCAACCCCACTGTACAAATGCTCGACCAATGCACAGCTAACTAGCCAACATCACAAAACAAAACACATGCGCTCACCACTCAGTAAACACAGTAGTTCAACAGATTAACTGGACGCACAACAGCACAACCTAACAGTGTAGACTGCTGCCTTACATAATTATCCTCAGTCTTTCATCAAGTTGAATAATGTTATTTTGCATTTTTGGAGCATTGTGTATTTTTTAGTTGCTCTTGTGCAGCTTAACAATGACAGGAAACTGATTTCTATCAATGGCTTTCTCATTTTTCATCATTCAGAATAACTTCTCATTCATCTAGACCTCCTCCCATTATATACAAAAGCTCCAATTTGATGTTTATCTTTGTCACATGATACTGAGCTGAACATCTTTGGATTTTGGACTGTTGCTTGGACAAAACAAGATATATTACTATATATTTTCAGTCTTTTATGGCATTTTATAGACAAAATGATTAATTGGTTAATTGAAAAAATAATCAGCAGTTTAATCGATAATGACAAAAGTCATTATCAATTATTGTGCACTTTAATTTTGTACTGCAGGCAATGTGACATGGGTCACCTCATTGCATTAGTATTTTCATTATCATGCAGAATTTCAGATAGAGGCAGTCTGTCCTGTTGTGGACAATGTTTGTGCAAGTTTTGTATATTTACTACAATAGGAAAGTCAGCTGCATTTATACAGTAAATATTCTCACAAACACTTGATCAACAAGCGTTTCCTCAGAGGAGATGAGCCTCCAGTGCATGGATCTGTGAGCAACAAATAAAATAACTGTAAATATTAACGTTTGCTACATTAGCTGCAGCTGTTTAGCAAAAAATCCACCGTCTAAAATAGACTGCTTTGTGTAATTTAGTGTGCTGCACACTAATCTCTGCATGAGGACTTAAAGTAAGTCATTTAACTGGTCTATTCATTTCCCCAAACTTCTCGCTGGTTATTCCGCACCCTTGGGAGAACTGCTGGGAGCTGCAGGATGGGCTATTTTTAATCAATGAAAAGATGGATCCAGTGAACTGAGCAGGAGAGAGGGAAAAAAAATGTAGGTTAGTGCTTTGAATACAAAGCAAGTTTCATCCTCTGTGTCTCAGGTTTATTTTCAGTAATATATAAAAGAAGATGAAAATCTTGCCAGCTTTTTCCTTCTTTTTTTCATGTCATCAGTGCCCAACTATGTTGAACACCATCCAGCAGCAGTTTATCACTGTTCACACATTTGAAATGATGTGGAAAGAAACAAATAAATGCATCAGAGCTGGGCATAAAACCTGCCAAATTAATGTCAGATTTCGTCTTACACACCAGGAACGGGAAGAGCACGGCTGAGCATAAATCTTTCACAGCCAGTCCACTGGCAGTATGACAGGGCTTTATGAATGCTATCTGGACATTTATGCATTTTTCCTCTCCTCCCTTATTCCTGCCAGTTTGGCGTGGGATGGAGTGTGGGAAAGTAGCAGTGCCACTTGTGGTTGGGGGTATTGTTCTGCCAGTGGTGTCGTTGACGTATGATGTTTGAACACACCCTTAATGCTCACTTCCTGGCCTTTCAGCCTATTACAGATACACAAACTAAACAGATACAAGGACTTGATAAAAAAAGGAAATATGATATCAGTGGTCTGTGTCTGCGGGTAGCCTACAGTAAAGCTGAGGTTGACGATATGAAATCATAAAGCTAGAGCTCTGGTGCCTTTCAACATCTCTGTCTTTCATCATCACTATCTTCTCATTGCCTGCCATTGTGCTGCGGCCACATACTGGCAGGATTATAGAAGCTGATAATGAGCCAATGAATGAATCACTCAGGCCCAGCCAGCAAGTGTAATGGCTTTACGCATGATTATTCAACCTCGCTTTATGATGGATGGGTAGGTATACCTCTAGGACTGAAAACAGGACCAGATCTCCACGTGTTCAGTTGCCTCATGTGGCGCAGTGCAATATGCTCCCTGCTAGAGTGAACGCCGAGGTGAAATATATGCCTTTTTTTTCTTTTTCTTCATCCTCAACCAGCTGTGGCGTGCTCTGGGAACAAAGCCCTGAACAGTGTTTTCCTGCCAACTGCAACACCACACGGAATTAGGATGCTGCATCGTATAGATTACATGTTGTGTCCTTTTACATGCGCAGTATGAGTGCACACACACACACACGCACTGAACCTTAAATCTGATTACTCTTCGACCCCCGACCTCCATGCATGTCTCAGAAACTCTATGCACTCTATGATCACTTTCTAATCCTGTTATCGTTGGATTAACACAGAGGTGATCTGGACCCTGACACCCACCCACACATGCACTCCCTCTCTCGCTAATACACTGCCCCTTATCCCACTGTGAGGGCTGCTGAGACTGAATCTTAATGAAGGTGAAGTCAATAATTGGTGGCTGGCGTCCCTCCCTCCATCCATCGGGAGTCGGGTTTTGGTGGCAGCAGGTTAAGCAAGTCAGTCCAGACGTCCCTCTCCCCAGCAACGTTTTCCAGCTCCTCCTGGGGGACCCAGAGGCGTTCCCTGGCCAGATGAGATATACAGTCTCGCCAGGTTCTGGATCTGCCCTGGGGCCTCCTACCAGTTGGATGTGTCTGGGAAACCTCCAGTGGAAGGAGCCCAGGAGGCATCCAAGCTCCTCCTGGATGTCTGAGCTCCTTACCCTATCTATAAGGAAACTCATTTCGGCAGCTTGTATTCGCCGGGTATCCCAAAGCTCATGACCATAGCCGGGGGTTGGAACATGGATCTACTGTTAAATTGAAAGCTTCCCGCTCAGCTACCGCTTCATCACAATAGTCCGGTACGACGCCTGCGTTACTGCTGATGCTGCACCAATCGGCCTGTCAAACTCGCGCTGCGTTTTACACAAGACCCCGAGATACTAGGAAAATCCCTCACTTGAGGCAGCAACTCGTTCCCAACCCGAAGGGAGCAATCCACCATTTTCTGACAGAGAACCGTGGTCTCAGACAAGGAGGTGCTGACTCTCGGCCGCAAACCGTCCCAGTGCGTGCCAGTTGTCACGGTCTGATGAAGCCCTGGTGATGTCTTATAGCTTAGCAGAAATAACGAGGGAGAACAGAGAGAATTCGCATTTAGATGGTTTCAAGTTAGGGCAGTGACTAACAATTACTTTCATTATCAATTAATCTAATAATTATTTTCTTGATTAATCATTTGGTAAATTATCAGAAAACTGCCGAGGAGATGGATGGATCCACAGCTTGAAGATATCCAGTATTCAAGAAAAATATTCAATCTTTGCATTGGAGAGGCTGCAATCAGTGTTTGCCAAACAATGGCGTTTTTTCCATCGCACCACCACAGCAGCAATGATTATTTGATTAATCAACAGAAAATTGATCAACTAATCATTGCTGCTGTACTTCAAATAACACATTTAAACACATTGATCATTATTTGTCTAGGACTAATATAGCAGCTAATGATTTTCATTATTGATTCATGTGGTGATTATTCTCTTCATTAATCAATTGATTGTTTGGTCCAGATAATGTCCGAAAAGAGTCCATCACAATTTAACAACCAGGCCCCTCCTCCTCCTTCCTGCTTCTCCTTAGACAGCTCCTCCCACAGACCTGGTTCTGTTGTTTGTGCAGCGAGTTGCAAAGACCCGTACGCAGCATTGTTTTGGGTTTCTTAAGTTAGAACTTGACTGCCACTGTGACCCCAGTCTACTGCATCATCCAACCAACTGTAATACACATCAGGACACCCTTTATTCTCAAGTCTTCAGTCGCTGTTGGTTGTTTTTTCTTTGTGAAGATTTTACTTATTTGTAAAAAGGTGTCAGCTCTGTGATCACATTGATCTTTTGTGGCTCCACCTCAACACATTTTCCTCTGTGCCGCTGTGATATGGATTTGTTTTGTCCCTTCAGCACGGAGGCTTTTTCCTCTCACAGAGTCTTAATCATCTGCGTTCCTGTTACTCCTGCACAAAGCCAGCAGCATCAGCGGTGTGTTTACTTCAGCAGTGCGCCAGCCAGAGATTAGCATTGTGTGAATAGGCCTGTCTGCCACAGCTCTGTGCTATGCTAATTAAGCACTCAGATTGCTCAGCAAGGAGATGGAAATTTAATAGATCTTGGCCACATGAGGTGTACTCTAAAGAGCGTGGCGCTGAAGCAGACTTCTGGAGCTGATGCAGTTAGTCAGGGAGATGGTAAAGAGAGAGAGCAGAAAGGAAGAACGAGCAGTGGAGGAGACGAACAAAATGATGAACTTCATAAAAGCCAGAAATTAAGATCAAAGAATGGATGGAGGTGGGGAAGTGGATGGCTAGAACCCGAGCTGACGGAAGAGGAAACAGAGCGAAGTGAACAAAGAGGTGACGATATCCATGAAATAATGCGAAGGCCAGTATCCATTAATAGTGCTCCTTTTTTCATGATGATTGGCTTATCCATCTCATTACTGCTGTCAGGGAGCAAGAAGATGCACTCTGCTAGAAAAGGTTGTAATTCAGCCAGTGCTGATTACGTTAAGTGAGGCAGTTTAGACTGCAGATGTTTATTAGAGTGGAGCAGACCAGCCGGTGCACATAGACAGACAGGCTGGTCCAGACATTTAAAAACAGACTCAAGTGCACACCAAAACATTTCCACTAGAGGAAGGTTTACTCAGTACGACCACAGAGAGTTGGAGAGTGTAGTGTAGAGCTGTGTGTGTCATCTGAAGTCTGTAAACTGAACTTCTCAAGGATGCAATTAAGGAAACAACTCGTTTTATAGGATGCAGTTTCTGACTCAGGCGATTCAAGCTTTTAGCTGAGAGAGAGAGAGAGAGAGAGAGAGTTAAGATGTCTCCATGGCCCCGCTGCCTCTTGAGGGTTGATTAGAGGAATAATGAGCAGGGCCTGACTGATTGAAACTGCAGCTGGAGTATTTCATAAACAACTTAATGCATTTGATTAAAAGGCCAGAGAGATTTTATAAAACGAGTGCAGTGATGTTTTGCACTAATGTCCATAAAGTGATGTGTACATTTCAAACATGGATACACTTGAGTGGCCTATAATTCCATCTAATTGAGAACTTACATTTATTAGGAAAATAAAATCATGATGTTGTTGTTGTATTTAGGAGCATTAATGGACAGAATCTGCAAACGGGATGTCTTCTAGAAGTGTCATGGTTTCCTGATATTGTAATTTGAAATAACAAATACATGTTTTTTTGTTGTTGTTTGTTTTAGCTTTCTATATTGGTTAGGGATCGTTTTAGACCTACATTGGTAGTTATTAATATGTGTAGATAGATTTGCTTGTGTGTGGATAGGAATTGCACTAGAAGAAGTATGGTCACATAATCTTTTTGTGACTGTGTCTTTACTCTTGTTTTCAGATTTAAAGCCCCTGAGAAGCCACTGAGAGTTTCAAATCAACTTGTTTTTTAATATATAACAAATATTCTATGTCTAAATCAGTAACAATCAAAGTTGAAGTTTTGAAAAATGGCCTCCCCAGTTGTTATTGATTAAGGGCTTCAACACTCAGAATTCGTCTCGTTCTGTTTATCAGCACTGTGTGGGTGTGGTTGGAGCAGATGTGACTCACAGTGGCCTGGCAACATAAGCAAACAACCACAAAACTATCACCAGATTTTTCATTCTGATGTTGCTAAAACCAGATTGGCGCACGGAAATATACTTGACATCAGCTTTTTTCTAACCGAGCTCCACCCTCCTACAAACCAGCGGAACGACAGAGAAGACAGTGCTTTTATGTGGGATCCCATCCCTCACAGTCAAAATGCTGGATGAGGGAAATATGTCAGGGAGTGATCCCAGAGATGATCGCTTGATTCACTGCTGCTGACGAGCTCATTAACATTAATTGTTGGTGGCGGGCTGAAGCTACATGACTGTGCTCCTGTTGCACCACAAAAAAAACCTCAAACAACAGTGCAATATCTGCATCTATCTGTCTAGACTAAACAATTCATTGATTAATTGAAAATGTAAAAACATCTTGGATTCACTTAAACAGTGTAGAGAAAATCTCAGTCTATCCTTTCCATCACATTGTGTGCGGGAATTGTGTGGCCTACTGTCCCTTAAAGAGGCCCAGTGTGCTTCTATAGGCGGCCACAGCACATGAAAAAGCAAATCACTGGTGGTGAGATCACTGTTGGGGAGGCGGTGGAGTGCCGCATTTGCATACTGAAAAGACACATACCCAAACACTGAAAGACGGCCAATTTTCTCCTCTCTAAAAGCAGTGGACAGGTGAAAGAAGACCTCACCCTTTTACAAATGGACCTCAAAAAGAAGAAAGAAATTCCTAACCGCTAATGTCTCTTTTCAGCCTCTGATGGAAATCCCTCAGATTTTACCCCCCCACCCACCCACCCACCCAAAAAAAAAAGAAAAAAAAATTGAAAAGACCAAACCCGTCCTGTACTTTGAGGATTGTGAATGGAGTGCCCCGCAGCCTGCCTGCCTGCCTGCCCCATATACGATGGCTGAATACAAAAGACCCCCTTCTGTAAGAGCAATCACTCCGGGAGACCACTCTATCTGCACCGCTGCAGCGACGGGCCTCAATGGAGCCATCAGCACAGGCTCTGTTGTCACACACTCTCACACATGTGCACACACTCGCAAACACAAAGACAGACACCTTGCATGTAACTATTTATTCACACACACACACACACACACACACCAGTACTTTCAATCCATTCCCAAACCCTCATGGCTAATGCATTCTTTTCATCCTCCAGTGCTGGGCAGGAACAGGGAGGGAGATGAGTGGCTGGCGCTGATTTGAATATTTAAATTATTTATCACTAGAGAGTATTGAGAGCCAACGCATGCCAAGGGACACGAGGGAGCTGGGTCAGGGTGAATCTAGCCATGTTTTGGATTTGATAATGTTATTGCCAGTGGGGACAGGAGAGTGGGGAAAAATAAACAAGGCCACAGTTACAGATTTTGATCGACACAAGATTTATGTTTTTAGTAAAAGGTCAAAATCTTTATGTGAATTCTGAGGATAATCACAGAGCCTGTGTAGTAATGTGAGACTGGCCTGGCTTTCATACTCTCAAGACATTATACTCAGTGTAAATCCAGTATTAATAAAACTCTCAATGTTGATAATCATTACATTTCAGTTTGTGTTTATTGCTCTTGCATCCCGAGTCCTCCCACCCTCATGTCATACCCATGTGCTGCGCTGGGACCGTAAAACATTTTTATAAATAATGGCTCACTGTGGAACCTCAGTAAAAAAAAAAAAGGAAGAGGTTTGTAAACTGAATGATGTAATGCGCTAGGTCCTTAGAAATATCCGACAAGGGAGAGTTCCACTTTGGCTTCAGAGCCTGAGAAACACACACTTGCCTTTCTCCGATGGAGAACAATCCTGGGAAATGGAGGAATTTACGATTGCTCACGCGATGACAGGGCTGCAGGCTTGAAGGAAAAAACATTGAAATTAAATTAGGAATAATTCACTGAGCAATTAGCACTTCGACAGCAGATCTCCACCTGTATGAGCCACTTTCTGTCCTTTTTATTTTTTTAATCTTCCTCCTTTTTTATTTTTTTGTCTCTGTCAATCTTTTGCTTTTACCTCGCATGCTGGATTACTGTACAGGCTGTAGCTCCGTCTCTCTCCCTCGCTCTATGCACTCAGCTCTAAGTTGCAATCTCCAGACAAAGGAAGTCCTCGGCTAGGCCTCCCTGTCGCTGTCCTTTTCCCTCTCTGGTGTGACGTGCACAAACACAGAACCGGCTCCTAATGATAATCAGAACCCGAGAGAGGATTCAACTTTCACTGTGATTTAAAAGAAGATTTTTCTTTGTTTGCCCCGGTGCTGGAGTCAGCATGAATGTACTCATTAGTGTCATCTTTACAAAGCCCGTGATACATCTCATTGCATCAAGTTACTATCATCTTCTGTTAATGCGGCTGTGAAGCCCACAAATGAAAGTTTATTAACAATTCTTCATCCAGTTTGTTACAGTTGTTTTGTTTAAACTGCACTTGTAACTGACTTCATTAATTGCAGCATTTAAAATGAAGCCCAGGTATTGACTCAGTGCGGTGATTAGGTTATTCTGATGAAGCAGAAATAAATCAGCAGATCTGTGGAGACGCAGTGGTCGAGTCTTGCAACAGCAAATACAATCAACGACTTGATGACTTTTAGTTTCTGAGAGTTGCTCCTGTGATTCCATAGTTGTGGAACTTGTTGGTCAAAAATGAGCTGTTGTCTGCAGAACACATTTTCACCACTGGACCCAGCCCATTGTTTTCTTTGTTTTGTCATTGTTTGTGTGTCTTCTTATTTTCTTCCACGGGGCTGCATGGCTTCAGGAAAATAAAATTTACAATCGTCCTTTTGATTGACATTCAGCTTTTGCATTGCAATTTTGTATTTTGTGGCTGCGGATGATGGCATGCTCCAAGCTTATGCATAATGTAATGTGGCTCTTTATTTTTTTATTTTTTAGCAATTAATATTTGACTGGTTTGCCACCCTCAGGCTACAGGCTTAAGCACAGCCAATAAACTGCTGCAATGACCGGGCTTCCAAAGAGTTAGATCTGATGGTGCTGAGTGGCCTGATACCTGCCAGAAACTGATATGAGATCCTTTGTCTCACTGTCAGTCGACAATCAAATTGCAGAACACTGAAACAAACATTGACAAATGAAAAACACAAATTTAGAAAACTACAAGCTCCTGTTTATTTTCTTATTGAAAAATTTAAACAATAAAAAAAATAACATGGACTTGAAAGGTCATTTGTGATGATTTCAGTTTGACTTCGGTGCTGAAGCCTGGTGTTAGGGGGCATTGCCTACAGCTGAGTGTAGTTTTTAAAAGCCTGAGGCCAGTGTTTTCCATCCAGCTGCTGAGAGACATGCTGTTCTTTTTCAGGCCTTTAAATCTCTAAAGCTAATGAATTTCATCTTCAGCCTATGACCCACCCAGAGTTTTCCCCCAAATAAATCTGAAATTGTCTGAATAGTGAGAAAACACATGCTTTATATATTGTGTTAAAAATGAATCCCCCATATCAACAATGTATGGGAAACACTGGTTTCACTGCAGACTGTTTTTCCTTGCGTCCACTTCCCTTTAGCTTTGTTTTGTTTCGTGTTTGTTAGTTTTCTCGCTGGCACTGGCTTCCGACAGGCGACCTAGAGTCAGGAGAATAATATTAGCAAAGATATTTTTAGCGTTGACTGACAGTGTAATATGTATTCCAGCTTTATCATTGATCAAATTTCGGATATGATTTTCCTTTTTTTTTTTTAAACTTTGTCTTGTAGAGGGATTCTCTTGTATGGCTCTGAGTTGTTGTAGCTGCCATCCCATTCATCACTCTCGATCCCTGTGGTGAACTCATTTGTTGCAGTCAGTGAGTGTACACGAATGCAGCTCGTGTCCCCGGTAATGATCCGCTAATTATGAGAATCCACAGCAGCCTCAGGGGTGTGAAGCCACCTGTCCATTTGTGTGTGCACGGGTACCTGTGACATATGTACATGCTGTGTGTGTGTGTGTGTGTGTGTGTGTGTGTGTGTGTGTGTGTGTGTGTGTGTGTGTGTGTGTGTGTGTGTGTGTAAGTGATTGAGAGCACATGTTTGTGGATTCAATCATATACTCTGTGGCCTGTTTATTACATTTGGCACGCTCATTGCATTTGTCTATTAAATTTTGCTTATGAGTGGATGATCAGGAGGGTGGAAAACATTATTCCATATGAGGCCGTAATATACATCCAGCATGTGTGTGTCAAGATGCAAGATGATGAGCCATTTGGAAATAATAAATTTGTTGTGGACATATGGTAAAATACTCAATTTTATAATATATTCTTTATTGAACTTAAAGTACTTAAAGTATCTATTTTTTTTATAATACCAACCGATCACATGACCACTTGTATAAGAAAGGGGTCGCTTATTGTGACTTATTTGTGAGAAATTATCATTTGCCTGTGCAGTTCCCCTGATCATTTTCATCCTCAGCAAACAGATGCTTCCTGCCCAATACAGAAACACAAATTCAAACGAATGCTAATGTGGGTTTGTATCTCCCGGATCTGTAAATACGCGAGTTGACTTTGAAGGTGTTTATTGTGTAAACATGTCAGTGTTCACAGCGTTCTCCTGCAGCCCCCAAGTGTCCAGCAAGTCAGTCTTTAAAACATAAAAACACACTAAATATGCAAATAACTCCCTTATAAAATAACAGCTACATTTGTCCCCGACCACATCCCAACAATCTGTCAACACAACACAATATTACAAAAAAAAACTAACATGAAAAGGATGGAGTGAATCAGCAGAAATGTTTAAGAAAAAAAAATCAAAGAAATGAAACCATTCATTCTCTTATAATGAAATATTGTATCTGATGATGTGTATGGTCAACAATAATTTATTTCTTCTGCTCTTCCAGCCGAGCCATCAAGACCAACCAGGACCTTCTTCCTGAGACTCCGTGGACCAACATCCTGTATGACGACTTCTGGGGCACCCTGCTCACCCACAGCGGCAGCCATAAGTCCTTCCGTCCACTCTGCACCCTCTCCTTCCGCCTCAACTACACCCTGCACGGCCTGCGTCCGTGGGGCTACCACCTGCTGAACGTGGTGCTGCACGGCCTGGTCACTGCCCTCTTCACGGCCTTCAGTCGCCCGCTCCTGGGTGGAGGATTGTGGAGCCTGCTGGCTGGTCTTCTTTTTGCTTCTCATCCGGTTCACACCGAAGCAGTGGCTGGTGTGGTGGGGAGGGCGGACGTCGGCGCTGCTTTGTTTTTCTTGCTGTCTCTTCTCTGTTATGTGAGACACTGTGGACTTCGTAGGGATCCGCACGGGGCCTTCGAGACGAGGAGATGTGGAAGCGGCTCAGTCACCTGGTGCTGGGGCTGGATGCTTGGATGCCTGTGGTGTGCAGCAGCCAGCATGCTGTGGAAGGAACAGGGGGTGACGGTGCTGGCGGTGTCGGCTATTTATGACCTCTTCGTGTTCCAGAGACTCCGATTTCGCCAAGCACTTCTCCTCCTGTTGGGAAAGGTAAATGAATGCATGCTGCCGAGGCCGGTGTGTGTTCACTGACTCTTGTTTTGGCATCTCTACGTATCCAGTTTCCTCTTCCTTACCTCAGAGGCAAACCACAGCCAGCCAGCTTTTAATGGTTCCTGTGTGGTGGATTAAGTTTTTTTTTTTTTTTTCTTTGTGTGTGTTATGGTTTTGTTTGTGTGGAAATGGCGTGTGTTTGCTTTTCATTAGGAGTGTAATTAGAAAAGCTGTTTGCACATGCAAACCACACAGTTGGTGCATGGAAAGTAAGCTGTTCTCATTTGTCATCTGCAAACAGGAAGAAACTATATGCAGACAGGGAAGTTTTCCACTTCCTCGCAACACTGCAACCAACTTCAATTTGCAGCAGTAAATAGATGCACATTAATGCAAGGAAATCTAGATTAGGATCTCAGCCTCATTATGTGTACGTATGTGCGTTCATAGCCACAGACGCTGAGCAGGAAAAGATATTTTCAGGGTGACTTGTTTTTTCATTTTAAGGTGACAAAAAGGTATGTGTAGAAAAACAATAACACAGCCTACTCTGGTAAATGATTTGGTCCACTTGTCATGTAAGCTGTCCGAACATACACGAATGTACACACACACACATACACACACACACACACACACACACACACACACACACACACACACACACACACACACACACACACACACACACACACACACACACACACACACACACACACACACACACACACCCACACACCTAATGCTTCCTCTGCAGGACTCCATTTTCTCCTCCAAACTAAAGTTATTTGAGGAGGACAACCTTGCTGCAGTGACTCATCTGATTATGGGAATCAGTATTTGACTGGAAAGCCTTGCACAGGCACTCCACATTTGATTAGAGAAACAGCTCCTTAGCCAACATGATGGCCCTCGTAAAATGCATAACTAGCGTAATAAAAAGTCCCCTTGGATTTACGGAGCAAGGGCACTCTGGCTGTATGTGTGTGTGCATGTGTGTGTGTGTGTGCGTGCGTGTATCTGTTCAACAGGATCTTTTCGTAGTGGTTTGTGGAAACATCTATGAATACCTCTGTTTGCAATATAACCTTGTATTGTGCATCACCAGTGTCCTGTTGAAGTTTCTGTTGTGTACAAACTCCAGTCCATGTGTGGCTGTCATATTCGTGCTGTCAGCATCCAAATGAAAACACGTTCTACCTTCAGATGTTCGAGGCTTTACCGTACCTGTGGGGCAGCTTCTCCAGTAGTTGTTTCTGGCAGAGTGATAACCCACTACTCTTATTAAAGGGCTTGCAGTGAGCAGCCCAGAGAGATCAGAGCGGGGAGCAAGAGGGAGTTATGATGTTTTTTCTTCTCTGCGCTTGGCAGGAATGACTCACACGTGTGTGCTTTCACAACTGCTAGACCTTACCAGATGCAAAACAACACCTGTCTTTCAAATTGTACTCTGCCGTCTAGTAAAGCTGCTAAATCATGTTAGAGTAGCTACGCAGCAGGAAAGCGGATGTAACTCATTTTCTGATGGGGAGACAGACAAATGTATAATACATGTTGTAAACCAGAGATAAGAAAGACACACTTAAAACTTGAACACATCAAAATACTTTCGATACTTCATGAAAAAATGTACTTTCTTAAATCACTGTAGTACGTATGGAGAGTACCAAATAAAGGTCTTTGGTTTCTAGATAAGTGAAAAGTAAAGTTTTGTCAGTTTACGTTAGGCTCCACATTATCAACAAAAAATCATGAAAAAGATAAAAAAAATCAAATTAACTAAAACTCTTACTAACTCTTAATAGGGATGATGGGATTGTATTATCACAGGTTCCCATGATTGTGTCAGCCTCTGTAAACACAAACTAAGTAAAGACAGAACCTTGGAAATGAAACCACAACCTGAAAGACATGGAGCACTACGTGCTCCCGTCTGTTGCATTACAGTCTGAAAGATTTCATCACCCTCAGCGCTTGTCAGAAGCCCTTATGAAAAATCACACTTGCCTGTGTATTTATTACGCAGTAGAGCAGGGATATGATCAGCAGCCTCCACCTCTCTGCTCAGACACAATAGCCCTGTCCAGAATCTCTGTGCCAGCCTGGTGCCAACCCCACCCCCAGCCCCAGCACCTCCCGCCACCACCAACACATCTGGCTCGTTTATCACTCTGGCAATGCCCTCCTCTGTTGCCCCGGTCACGGTTATCTTGGCAGGGAGCTCGTTATGTGCCGGGGCCAGCCATGAGGGCAATCATTTCCTCGATTATGAGCCAGACGTCTCGGGACGCATGGGAACACAAAAGGGAGAAGGATATCTAGAAAGAATAAGTGAGAGAGAGGGAAACTATGCTCTCACTTCCTTTCCTTTATCTGCTCTTGGTCTTTCTCACCCACTGCGCCCTGAAAGCCCTTGGACCACTTGTCTTCTCCTGTATCACACTCTGCCACTGAGGCACTATCAGTTGCTATTGAATTGGATAGCCGGTGGAGAGATTGCAAACATTCATGGTAGAGAACAATGCAACATGTGAATTTTTTTTCTATCCAAAATTTTCCATTTATTCGAAGATGAAGCAAAAGAATGAAAAATCCTCCACATCACATAACCTGACCGCTGCCGCACAGCAAGCCACAAACAATAAGGAAATGCAAATTGGCTCCGGTGTAGCAGGGGGACAGCTGCGCTTCGACCAGCACTCCATTTCTCATCCTATTAACGCCCTAATCAGACCGAGATGAGATTTCAAATGAGACAAGGTAGGACGGTGGGGGGGTTAGAAAGTGATAGATGGAGACAAAGGAAGGTGTGGTGTTAGCGCTGCAGTCTATTGAGAAAGCAAAATGAGTCTTATACGCCAGGATCATAAGAGCATAATGTCTTTGTTCTTTTCACTTTTAGTCAGAGGCAAAAACAAATTGCTTGATGAATGAGGCTCCAGGCTTTAGACAGGGCCCAGGGAAATAGCTTGCATGAGGAAAAGTCAAAGATCTCTGCGTTGCCTGAGGTAAACCGTGAAACCTTGGCGGGCAAGATTGATTTCATTAGAAGGCCTTTGTTTCAATGGAGCGCTGGGATTTTAAGCATTTACTTGATTGGAAAACAGAGATGTCAGTGATGATAACTTTCAGAAGTCCTGCATGAAAAGCTTTTAATCAAAGGTGTGAAATTTAAATATACTTCCTCAAAGAAAAACTAGACTGGATTAGATCACTCCTCCTAATCCTCCATCATCCACACCTTTTGGATTTTTGTCACTTCATTGTGTGAACCTGGAGCCAAATGAAAGATGACAGTTCTACCGGAGGCACACGGACAATGGAGGGATTTGATAGTGTCCTTACCAGTTTGCAATTAAAGTGTTACAGACTCCTCGTCATCGTTTGTCTCAATGAGCGCTGCAGGCACGCAGATTAAGTTCAGGGTAACCAGCTGACAGCTTGATGAATGTTGTGCCAATTATCCTGCAGCAGAAGCAGTCGGCTGTGAAATGATGCCCTCTGTTGCAACTTCTGCAGGATGCTCTTCAGTTAGCTTGTTTTCATGTGCATGTTGGCCAGCCAGAAAGACGTGTCTTCATTCTGTCTGACACATCAAAACATTGGGCCTCGTGCGAAAAAAACGTGTATTCTTATCTTAAACCACCTACTTTTCGCTGTGAGATTTTGTCATAATAATAAGTCACCAAAAAGTGTGTAAGATTTGATCATTAGCATAGTCCACAACACCCAAAGTAAGGCTGCCTGATTTTAGCCAATTTGTGGGAAGTTTCATTCACAAAAATGTCAGCAGAGTGTAAAACAGAACTGCAGAGATTAGAGTCCTGCTGTCGAACACCAACAGACAAAAACATAACAAATTTAGCAGTGCCAGAGGTGGTGTTAGTGAACCAGAAATGTACCACAGTAATATTGAAGCTAGGTACCAATAAACGTTTTGCCCAAGCAAAGCTGGTGAATGCAACAAGCTCCCTGTTTACACGTTGTCACCTGTGTAACATAGCCAAGTGTAAATGGTTCCAGGAAGTCTTAGAGATAGATTGAAATCTGACTGCTTGCATTCTAGCCAGTTGTTGAAAAGGTGTAAATGCATCTGTTTTCTCCAAGATTCTTGTATTTACTCCTCCAGAGAGTAACTCCGTGACTAAATGCTCCTGCAATTTAAACACATGCGATCGTAGAGAAGGTGTGCCAGGCTGTTTGTCTGTTGATTGTCTATTGAATGATCTATGTGAGTGAGGCAGCAGGTGAGTGAGTGTAAACAGGGCCTTGAATCACTTGAATGTGCTAATTAAATCTGTTAGTACCGCTGGTTCTTGCATGAGGCCCATTGTGTTTCTGTACTTGGAGCAGGCATTGAAGCTGTTCATAGTTCAATATGATAAAAAATTGATGGAATCTTTCAAGTAACCAAAACTTGGGTTAGCTAAGCTAAATCAGATGCACAACATCTCACCAAGAGCATTAAGGATCCTCATGTTCCACTAAACCCCCTCTAATTCTGATGTCCCTACATTACTCCAACAGGATGCTCTTAAAATGTCACATTAAAACGCAGACAGCTCCGCTGCTTTGATCAGCTGTCCAGCATGCAAGGCTTCAACCTGTGACCCATCTCATTACAAGTCTCTGTGCCTGCAGCAGCAGGGCTTTCATTGGCAGAACTATGGGGTAATTAGGTCAGTCTATCAAAGTTAGTGCCGGCCATGCTGCTGTCTGATGGCTTGGGTGAGTTGCGCCAAGTCAGCAGAATCGAGAGCACATTAGAAAGCTGGAAAAAGAACTGCTTGCATGCCTCATTGTACCTTTCATCACAGTTTAGCATGTCACTGGTAATGCATCAAATATGAGCACTGCTGGATGTGTGTTGTGCAAACACAGTGTCCAAACGCTGAAAGACCTTTCCATACACATGTCAATGAGAAAGAATTACCCCACAGTAGGCTGATGTGGCTCCCAGTGCAACTTTAACTGAAAGAATAGTTGGCAGTTGAAGTTTTATTTTGGAGCTTCTCTCCAAGACATCTATAATCAATCACCATCATGTTTTTTTGGCGAATAAGATTTTAATTTAAATTTCTCAAACAAGTAGTCGAAAAAAATCCCATGCATGATCAGCCTCGTATGTTGGAAAGAGTTATGAGCAGTTTAAATTGGACATGACTTTAACAAGGAAAGTCCGGAAGATTGTTCCCCTGCTGTCTTGCGTCAGTCCACAGCAGCTTTAAACAGTGCACACATGAAGTCAGCCATGTCCCGCTGTTTCTTCAGACATGTTTTAAACACTCTGCATGCTACAGTGTCAACAGGCAGACCACACACTTCTGGGATTAATAAAATACGAGCTAATGATGAATAGCACGGTTAAAAGATGAAGGCTTGGGAGCTTAAGATTGTATGTTTATGTGTGGAAAGAGAGAGATGGGGAGAATAAGAGAGGGGTTAATTCGAGAAAGAAAGTGGATAATAAACTAAAAAGAGAATAAGAAGTAGTTGAGGGAAAGCCACAGAAATTGACACTGAATTTCCAAATGAGGATCCAAAGTGGAGGAGATATGTGGAAGAGAGTTAGGTTCAAAGGCTTGGAGCGAACGGGATGTTACGTTTGACAGCTGGCTGGGGATTATGCCAGCCATCCTCCATGGATACACAGTGATTTCATGAAGGTCAATCAATCATAGCTGGAACTAGTTCCCAGGAATTTAAGTCAGACACCAGTCAAGCTGAAAATGGTGAAATCTCTCATCTCTGCCGTTTTGTGTTTCAGTGGCGCATTCTTCATTTTTCCCACTGTTAAACTTGTTTGTAAATATGATGCGACATTGAAATCCAGGACTATTTACTTCAAAGGAAATCTGCACATATTATGTCTTTTTCTATTAGTATTAAGTGTTTTAGTATTTTTTTATTATTAGTATGCAGTACATACTGTATAGAATTATTATCTATGGATTTGGGATGCAGCTTATGGTTCACACTAAGTTTGCGCATTCACACAAAGTAAAATCAACAATAAAATAAAGTGTCATAGAAAGCAGAGTGAGCCTCATAAAGGTTTCCACATAAAATTTAAATCATTTCAAACACCTGTCTGAAAGTGAGCACAGAAGGTAGAGCTCCCTGTATTAGCCATTGTTGCTCACAACATAGGTACCTACTCGAATTTTTCCTTAGCATGGCCCTCAGTCTCAGAGCGTCCACAAATGCCTGAAAAATACTAGAAATATTTCTCAATTGAAGTTCTGTGGTTGAAGCGAAGAAATAAGGAAAATAATTTTCTTTTCTTTTCACTTACACGAGGAAGCAGAGCATATTTTCTCTTTGCAGCGTGGCTTGTCAAACGCAGGTGTAACTCATAACCTTGATTAGCTCTGCCCTGGCTGCTGTGCATGCTGGCGTAGTGGCAGAGCCGTCGTTACTGTGATTAGTTACACCTGTGCTCCTCCCGCCAGTACACGCCATTGGAAAGGTCTAAGCAGTGTCCGGTATTTTGTCAAAGTTTAGCTGTTTTCCAAACTGAATTCCCAGAGCAGATTCATAGATCCTGAGGTAGCTTTTTATTTTTCATTTTTGGATATTGAGTCACTTTTCTGTACAAAATGTATGAACAGTTGGAGATTAATACAGTTTTGAATCGCCACAAAAGCACAAAATAGCTAATATTAATAGTTGTATTAGTCAGGATAGCACCCTGCCAATATTCCTTTTACTGTAGAATCACAATGGAAGCTGGAATTGTTTGGAAAATCAATAAATCAACAGCTAAGTAGAGAAGTTGAAGGACCTTTTGGAGCAATTAGAGGCTGCAGTTGAGTAGGGAATAAAAGAGTAATGCTGGATCATTGAAGACCTATTTTCAACGGACCACAGAAGACTCTACTGAGTGGAGAGGAAAGGTCACACCAGACTTCAGCAGTATTGGTTTCCACTCTTACAGAAATCTTTCCATTTCATGGCTGCTTCAAATGACCAACCTGCAACCTGTTGCCTCTAAAAACAAGCTTATTAAAAAAAAAAAAGCTTATGTTAGGTTGGCTGGGAAACTACTGCTGAGTTTGTGAATTCATGGTCATACATCTTTGAAAAGCTGAACCAGCCTAGGCTCTGCAGTTTGAAGTGTTTGTGTGTGTGTGTGTGTGTGTGTGTGTGTGTGTGTGTGTGTTTGTGTTTTTGTGTGATTGATCGGGAAGTCAATTAAGGAACGATTTAGAAATAGACAAGGCAGCGAGGGGTAAAATGAAACTCATTCACCTAAATACCACAAATGACTCTCTTGCTGGAATTGGCTTATCCTCTGATACCAAGCAAAATTGGATTTCTCAGACAGTTTCCTCCCTTGACAGACAGTATGGGCTCATCCATCAATACGCACCCCCCTCCACCCATCCCCCCTTTGTGTAAAAGACACTTTCTCTTATCCTTTGTGTACCACCTTTCAGCTTACAAATCAATATCCAATTTTTTTTTTCCACTCTCAGTTCCTCACTACCTCTCAGGGTTGCTCCTTGAACTGGTCTTTTTCCATTTTATTACTTACAAGTAGCTTTCTGTAACTAGCTGAACTTCCCACCTCCACCTCAAGGAACATGCTGTTCCATGTCAGATCTGGAGAAATCAATAACTGAGCTGGAGCCAGAGGGTCAGGCGAGTCAATGCTAAACCTCTTATTCTAATCCTAACATAGGGTCTGTTATGGATAACTTGTTTTCCGTTATGGTTCCTCAAAGTGCTCACGTGAGCTTATTCATGCATTGTAAGAGAGGGAATATTGCAGTCAAAAGTTTATTAATGAGACAAATGAAAGCTTGTTCTTTGTGCGCTGTATGGCTCTTAAAAAAGATTTCATCTGCCTATTGTGCAATTCATTTAAAGAGGATTATACAGAGTCTAAATTATAACCATAGTAGAGTAAACTCACTTGAGAGATAAAAGCAGAAGTAGGGCTACGCTGGATCAACACTTTGAGTTATAGAGGCTCTGGTGGTGATTATCAGTTATATCAAGCCCAATACTGATAACACAACTACTTGACCACCAATATGTAAACTTCTGTCCTGTGTAATGATACTACACAGTATAAACAGCACTTACTGTACCCAAGCATGCAGACACACACATAGCACTAATTCCCCTGGGACAGGTTCAAATAGAGTTCATATTACAGTGGTGCTCGAAAAGAATAAATGGGCTCAGAAAATAGGACGTGAGCAGCATCTCTGTGATCAGCACTCATGATGTTATGTTGTATTTAGTCCACTTGGTAAACTCTGGGAGGAACATGATTAACAAGCACTTTTTTTTCTTTGGTCAAGGCTTCGCCAGGCTGTCTAAGTCTGTGCTGATGTGACATTCCAGTTTAATCAGTCTTAAATGAAAAAAAATGAAATCAAATTTACTTAATCTGGGCAAAAAACACACCACTAAATCAGATTTAAGCAGTAATTGATTTCAGAAAGTATCATCAAAACGTGGTATTGAAGAAGTATGACATCAGAGCGTCTGACGGACAGGAAACCTAACAAAAAAAAATGTCTCGCTGTCATCGGTCTCAACAGCTACGCCCTCCCATTTTTCTCCCATGTAATTTTACAAGTCGGTGTACAAAGGTCAACAGGTCAAGGAAATCATCATACAATCTTGTCACATCTTAGCAACTGTAATGCAACTTCCAGGCTTGCAGACATCTACGCAGCCATGGTGAAGCAACTGAAATGAATTATACTTTTGGCCCTGGAAAGTACCACATAGTTCCTGAATTAAATTTATGCATCAAAGACATTTTCCTCCCTTTTTTTTTTTTTCTTTTTTAAACAGTCACCCACCGAACGCTCTCTATATTTGCTTCCAAGTATCTATCAATACAGCCATTAGGAGTTTAACATAATTCTGAGCTTTTGCTATTTAAGCTTGGAAGTTTATAAAGAGACCATTCAGTTTAAGTTGCAGCCAGGGCCCGAGTGGCTTGTGACAGTTTGGTGAAAGGTGTTGCGTGACCTAATGGTGATCATGCTACAGAATTAATGCTCTTATGAGATGTAAACAGCATCTGCATACCAACACAATGAAGCCTAAGCTGATTACAAGTCACACTCACTGCAACCCTGACAGGCAACGAGGAAAGTCTTAGGACGAAAGCCTCTCATGCTTCAAATTTACTTCAAAGTTGACCCCAACTAGGTCAGAACTGAAGGGAGTGAGGATTACTTATGTATGGAAAATTAAAGAAATAATCCTTACTTCACATCCATATGGAAATGTGTTGATTTTGCTCTGCTATTATCTTTGATTTTTAACTTTGGGATTTTCCCTTGTTATACTTAATAAAACGTTCTTGACATCTAAGAATTTACTGGCAAACCAAAAGTAAAATTCAAAACGATGCATCTTTCATCACTTTCAATATGACATATTACATTTAAAATGATTATTTCTTGATATAAACAGTCGTATTGTTGCTGACCAAAAGTGACAATCCATTACAGTGCACAGCTGTGCAAATCCCAGTGTGTCTTTCACCAGTCTGAACATGTCAGATTTTACTATTTTCGTGTAAACAGAGCTGTGTTGTTTCTGGCTGTGGTATATTTTAATTTTGAGAAGTATGCCAGTGTTACAGAGAACTGTATAATTGTACATGAGTGCGGTTTAAGCCCCAGACAGCTATCAAAAACATTCCAGAGATTTCTAGTTTCTTTTTCTATATACTGTAGCAGCAAAATGATAAATCAGGGAGTTTTCTTTTTTTTCTTTTGCGGAGGCGGATAAATCAGACCCAAAATGCTCATACTGATTTGCAATATCACAAAGAAAGGAATGTGTGTATTAATATCTTGCAGTCTACAGAGATAAAAAAGAAAATTAAAAATAGGTCTCTAAATGAAAACAACATCAGGTGCTCTGGAGCACAGACAAAATGCTGTAGCTGTGACTGAAATGTTATCCTGAGGTTTTTTTTTTTTTTTTTTTTCTCTCCTCACTTCCAGAAAAAGAACATCAGTGTTTTGCTGAGTCTCGGCATGCTGGCTTCCTGGGGAGTGCTTCTGCTGTCAGCTCGTCTCTATTGGATGGGCAACAAGCCTCCCAACTTCTCCAACTCTGACAACCCTGCAGCTGACTCGCCACACTTCCTCACGAGAACGCTAACGTTCCTCCACCTGCCCGCCGCCAATGCCTGGCTCCTGCTTTGCCCCGACAAGCTCAGTTTCGATTGGTCCATGGACGCCGTGCCCTTGGTCAGATCCTTGGCTGACTGGAGGAACCTTCACACTGTTGCCTTCTATGGTGGATTTATCTTTCTGGCTTTGTTTGGCCTTCGTGGTCACACCTCCAAAGCCAAGGAGACCAATGGGAAAGCCCATGTTACTAATGGGAAATCAATCACTAACGGGAATGGTTTCCATGCTCCTGACACAAACCATAACACAGACCAGGGGCCGCCAAAGACCACCCTGAATGGGTCAGCTGGACTTCACCACTGTCCTCCACGGACATCCCTGCCCCCTACAGAAAACCTAGTGCTATTTTCATTAAGCATCCTGTCAATGCCTTTCATCCCAGCCACCAACCTATTCTTTTATGTAGGTTTTGTAATTGCAGAGAGGGTCTTATACATTCCCAGTATAGGCTTTTGTTTACTGGTTGCTGCTGGTGCAAGAACCTTATATGTCAGACTGAGGACTAGAGGCTGCAAGGCCTTACTGTTGTGTCTCTGTATGGGACTAGTGCTGCTGAATGGACTCCGAACTGTTCAAAGAAACAGGGACTGGAGCGATGAGGAGAATCTCTACAAGTCTGGGATCAGTGTAAATCCTGCCAAAGGTAAGAGAAGGGTTCCAGGTGTCAATGGGGAGTGAATTCTTTGTCAGATTCTTGTTTAATTATACATTGATTTAAATATGATAAATATTGATTTATATATTGATTAAATTCAATACGTACAGGGGTTTTGCTGCAACAGCCTTTCTTGGACTGGTATGACCAGTAGCTAGCTTATAGTGGCTAATGTTAGCTAATTTTGGTAAACTTTTAGATATTCCTGTACAGCTGATATTAGGGTGTCAGTTTGCCTTTAATTAGTTTGTTCTTTAATTCCCTAACTTAAGGTGCCCTGTGGAGGTTTTGACCACTGGCAATGTCTTTATGAGTGATTACTGGCTTGGCTCGTGAGGACGCACAACACTATAGACATTCTCTATGGTGGTTTCACATTATTTCACTGACATTAAAAGCATGTAAAGCAGTAAAACCATGTATACAAGTAAATGGCAATTATTTATGATTTAGATAGCTGGTTGCAGATTATTTTGGCTAAATGACAGCAACAACAGTATTTTTTTAAATGAAAACCAACATTGTGTTTTTCCACTGAAAGTGCAACTTTTGACTGACACCTCTCCCGTAGCCTGGGGAAACTTGGGGAACGTACTGAAGAACCAAGGCAAGATGGCAGAGGCGGAGAAGGCGTACAGAAACGCTCTGCACTACCGAGGGAACATGGCTGACATGCTGTATAACCTGTAAGTGTTGGAGATGCCCGTTCCGCCTCCTCCTTCCTCCTGTTTGCAAAGTCTTGACACAAACGAGTTCTGATTCCTCCCATCCATCACTTGAGATGGCAGCGGCAGAACAAGAAAGGCTGAGAGAAAGAACGGAGAGAGGAGAGTGACAGACGAGAAGGCGAAAAACAAAAAATAGATCTAATACAGGAGGAAAGATGCAAGTGAGACACAGAGCAAGGCATGATGCAAGAGTGAGGCAAAGAGGAAGTAACTTTGTGTCCCAGGTGGCTCTCCTTCTACCTTCTGCTACTTATTTGATTAGTCGTGGTTTGAAGGGCTTGTGGGAGAACACAAAGCCACTTCCAATCCTGCAACGCAAGGTGTCAAAAGCACCAAACCCTCACAGCAGACCCGTGTCCCCTGCTCTCATGCTGACACTGTTTTTCTCCCCAGTCCTCTCTTCCCTCTCAAGTTACGAGTGTCAGGAAGCTGGCAGAGCAACATAGAGAGAAAGAAAAACCGAATGATGGGTTTTTTTTTTGGGTTTTTTTTTGGTGTTCTTTAAAAAACAGAGTTGCTATTTGAACATGATGGATGGTATATTGGGGTAATGCTTTGGTATTTTTGGTAAGGGATGTAGAAGCTGCTGTGTTTTTATTTCTTAAAAATCAATTTGACTTGCTGTAATTTTGGTCAAATCTCGCTTTTGCCTTCACAGCTTTAAAACAGCAAGACAAATCCTCTGCTCTGCCGTCGGTGGTGTTGTAAAATGTCTCATATTTTTGCTTTTATTTTTGTGTGTGTGTGTGTGTGTGTGTGTGTGTGTGTGTGTGTATCAGAGGTTTGCTGCTGCAGGAGAATGAGCGTCCTGCTGAAGCACTGCATTATTACAAACTGGCCATTGGGAGTCGGCCAACACTGGCATGTAAGTAAACTCCAAAAAACAAAAGAGAGAGAGATTTTGTAGCTGATACATCAAGTGGTCAGGAAGAGGGAAAGAGTAATCGGCGATTAGATGTTCTCACATGTTACTCTGGTTTGGCTGAGTTTTTGTTTGGATTAATTAGATATGAGCTAAGGATCTTTTATTGGATCACCATCGTGCTCCAATTTTGATGGTGAATTACACGTTCTTTTGTCACGCGGACATTCAGAAGGCCGTATTCAGGCCATTTCAGCTTGAAGGGGAAATGATGAGATTCAATGTAACGCTCGAGTGCTCACATGTCATTTACTGTAGCAAGGAGAATTTTCTGTGAGAGGGCAGGTCTCCACTCTGCTTGATAACCTTCAGTTCTTCCTAGCTTCCCTATAGCTTAATCTCTCTTCGGCCTAATTTATTTTCTATTTCTTTTTCTTACTTACTTTTCTAGTGGTAATTTTAACTGCCTTTGCCCTTTTGTCTTCTTCCTTTTGGCTATATTATTGCATGTCCATCTTCCCCAACTATCCACTGTATAAAGACCTTTCCCTGTTCTTAAATACTCAATTAAACATTTTTATTGATATATCATATATTGATATTTATCAATAAGTTTGAGTTGTGCATGAAACAGCATTCTTGTGTTAGTAAACTGACCATAATTCAATAAAAAAAAAAACCTTTAACAGCCTCATAAAGCTAGATTTAGTTGGTGTCTGGTGTCAGTGAATGTGCAAGCAACAGCAGGTTCTAATGTGCTTGTGTCTTTGTTTTGAATGTTTTTTTTTACCCATCATGTTTTACCATCATCTCTCTCTCTCTCTCTCTCTCTCTCTCCGTCAAAGCGGCCTACTTGAACACAGGAATCATCCTGATGAACCAGGGCAACCTGGAAGAGGCCAAACGCACCTTCCTTACTTGTGCCGACATTCCTGATGAGAACTTGAAGGACCCCCACGCCCACAAGAGCTCCGTCACCAGCTGCCTGTACAACCTAGGAAAACTGCTCCATGAACAGGGCCAGCAGGAGGTTAGTGTTTGTAGTTCGCAGGACCAGCAGCTGAAATGAAAGTGTCAGACTGGGAACAAAATATTCCATGATTTAACCACTTATCTCTGATGTCAGACTAAAACCTCTGTGATTTAGGTCTGAGAGCGCAACTGTGTAAATAGTGAGGCTTATTTTGCACAAAATAAAATTCAAAGCCTGCATTATGCTGACACTAAACCAAAACTGGACCTGCTAAGTTCACCGTTTTTCCCCTACTGCAGGAGGCCCTGTCTGTTTATAAGGAAGCGGTGCAGAAAATGCCCAGACAGTTTGCACCACACAGCCTTTTCAACATGATGGGTAAGTCACTGTCAGAGCCTGTTTCACCCTGAATCTTTTTGTTTGAAATACCCCTGCTGCAATTGTACGATTCAAAATTCACTACCTTGTTGATACCTGCTTTGAAATGTTAATTTGATGCATTTTGATGAGGTGACACGACCACATGGTGCATGTAATTAAATTTGCATCAGCTGTGAGCGTTGTGCTTTTATAACAACAGTGTGGTCCTGGGTCAAGTTTGGCCTGAGCTTCAGTGATGAATCTTACATGTTTGTTTCCATTTCAGATGTTGCTCTTCCACTTTATCTGAGCTTTGAATTGAATTAAACAAATTGACATGAACTCGCTGCCAAAAAAAACCTTCAGAGGACTTGAACCACCTGTTGGATTTCAGCACCGAGGCTCAGAAATGTGTGGACAGACTTTGTGTCCTCTTGAGGAGAATTGAAGCTAATCCATGTAATAAATCACATCCCTCTCTTTGTTATTGTAACGCTAATTACATTATTGGAAGCTCATCCTGACGGCATAGTTGAGATTGCAGGGAGATGTCTGCATGGACTCCTCGGACAAGCCGAAGGAGAAGAGGAAGTGTGTTTTGTCAGATGGAGGGAGGGGTTGAAGGAGGGCAGTGTTTATATCAGAGTGATGTCCAGGGGGATATTTGTTAAAGCTTGTGTCGTTTTTACCCCAGGGGCTAACAGCGTGTCGTTAGATCAAACAAAATCTCACAGGGTTTCAAACACAACAATTGTTCTTTCAGAGAAAACGGTGTTTGGGGTTTATTCAGCATGTGAGGAATGCAGAGTTCAAGGCACTTTATCTGTCCTGCACCTGTTAGAAAACACACTGTTAATAATAACTATTTGTCCGTGCACCAGGGAAGGGAGAGTCAAATAAGAAAATCAAATATTTTAACATGAATAAACGTTTTTTCTTAATTAAAAGATAAGAAAAAATTATGTCAGTGAGCAGTATGCCGATAATAAAATGCATAAAGAAAAAACAGCCATAGTTCACAATTCTAAACAGGATATTGCAAATTTAGTCTTTTGGTTTTTTAATCATTATTACAAGAAAAAAAAAAAAATCTGATGTGCGATCTGTTTCAGGAGAGGCCTACATGAGGCTGAACAGGCTGGAGGAAGCAGGCCACTGGTACAGAGAGTCCCTCAGGGCCAAGCCTGACCACATCCCTGCCCACCTCACTTATGGCAAACTCCTGTCCATCATAGTAAGTCCAATTACACACACACACACACACACACACACACACACACACACACAGAGAGAGGAAGAAGCATGAAACAAGACCGAGCATTGTCTTATTAACGATTGCCGTGGTTAACTACCTGGTGGAGTGTAATTAAAGGGGGCCTGAAGTGGCAGAGTGGAGTGATGAATAATGCATATTGAGTGACTTATGGGACATTGCAGCAAGGTGAAGCAATCCTATCGATTCCCCAGCGGAGCCTGAAGACCTGCGATAATTGTTATGAGGTGTGAGCTTCTGACTCTGAAAGGTGCATGCTAAACAAACGCCCCTCTCCCCGGATCAGACGTCAAGCAGGAACTCTGCTGCATTCATGAATAAAGTGTTTGACCTCTAGCACCACTAGTCGAATAGATGAGAGGAGGATCACTCTGTGTGAAATGAGAAATTAAGACAGAAATGTTGCATTAAACACCTCTTGGGTGACCTTGGATCGACCCTGATCCAGGACTGACGCCAAACAGCTAGAAAGGAGCTTCATAAATTCATGTCTGATGTCTGAAGGTCGCGGTCATGGGGAGTTTTGTCTGGTGTAGATGAAAGCTATCTCTCTGCGATTGGATGAGTTCCAGGTTATGTGTGTGTTTTTCTGTCCCTCACTGTGTCTGTATATGTATATATGTGTGAGTGTCAGAGAACATCAAGGGCACACAAGTTTGCCCAACTTCTCCCAAATGTTCTTTCTTCTTTTTTTTTCTGCAGGAAAAACTCACACTTCCTGTCCACCCACCGCCTCTCCCTTTCCATAAAAACAAAAACACATTTATGTGACAGCAGATGTGTTCACAGCTGAGTCAAGTTTAGATGTGGGAGCTGAACCGGTTGCCCTTTTGCAACCTCTCTAGAGATGTTTGACCCCTTTGCTTCCACAGCCTCGGGTACTGAGGGGAAGACGCAACCAACCTGCTGCGCTGTCCTGTGACACACTCGCAGCTGCAACCTTCATGGGCTTTAAACCTTAGTTCTGATCATTTCCCGTCTTTGTTGAAAGATTTGAAGATATACATAGCACACACACACACACACACACACACACACAAGCCTAAAGCACAGGCTCAGATTAGAGTCGCCCGGTGTGGCTGGACATCTGCTGTGCTCCCTCAGGCTCGGGGCTCCAGATCCATGCAGGGCCCTGACTCACAGAGAGGCCCCCCTCCACTACTACAGGGCTTAAGGAACAGGAGATTGGATGGACCCTGGACAATGGGCCAGTGGACAGACTTATAATGCAATTACTCTGCTTCCTTATTGAATAACTCCATCAGCTACGTTTTTGGCTGTCCTGCCGAAGTCAATCAACAGCACAGGCATGGGGAGGAAAGGTCAAACTGAAGTCTTGTACTGTGGTTCACCCCAACATGTGCTGTAGTGCTGTTTGGCCAGTCAACAGTAAGCTGATTTATGCGTTTAACCTCAGCTTTGTATCTAGATACACTCAGCACTAATGCTAATCGCTGCCTCTCATTGTGGAGGACTGCTTAGTAATTCAAAAACAGAAGACTACATAGGGCTTTAAAAAACTGAATCTGACTTTTCATGAGTCTATTAAATGAGGACTTGCACCAGCCGAACTGGACTGAACAACTCTACTCTCAGTTCTGATGGATAGCCGGGGAAAAGGTTTAATTGAATGTAAAGAGAAAAGAGCCAAAGAAAATGTGAAATAAGCCATACAGGCCCAATATTCCCTCACTCATTTAGAGCGATTGTGGGCACGGGAAAAAGGTAATCAAGCAAACCTAATATGCCCAGTCCTCTCATTTCTTGTTGCATGGCAAGTCCAATATGGCAATGTGGAAGCAATCAGTGCTGAAGCATGAAAGAAAAGAGGTGGAGAAAACTGAGCCTCATGCATAGAAGCAATATCTTGCTCAGGTTGGTTGCAGGTGCGCGCGCGCGCACACACACACACACACACACACACACCTACAGAGGTTTTTCTTTAAAGGACAGGCATGGGAGGAGGGTACTGTTTTCTTTATGAGCATCAGGTTCCTGCTGAGACTTAACAGCAGGGTTACCATGCCTCAACTGATGCATGTCAGTGCACAATTCATAGCAGATACAGTAAAATATCAGGTGTCGCAAGATGCTCAGCTTTACAGTATCCAGCCATACAATATGTTCTTCTTATGTTATACAGTATAATTTCCATTATTATTTCATAGTCACACTTGGCTCAGGAGTTTACTACTACAACTATACATATACATATACTTGCAGAAACGGTCCTGAATCTAAGAAACACTTTAACGCCTGAGAATTAGGTGCAAAGTTGTTTATTGAGAGCAGTCCTGGTGCACACCTGGACACCACATCCCTTTTGGTCCAAGGTTGGTGGAGGTCTCGACTTGAGGTCTTACACCACCTCTTTAGCCCTACTCGGTGTTGGCCTTCCCCTCCTTGTCATCCAAGCATCTGGTTCTGAGTTGTGATGGGTGCTTTGAATCTGGTATATCTCTACTGTGAATGGATTGAGTGTTCAAGAAAAATGTGTAGGTCAAAAAAGTGCCATGTGTCATCTCTAAAAATCTTCTCACAAAAGTGAAATATCAGGTGTAAACAGTGATTTCTTTTTTCAATCAGGGGCAGAAGACAGAAGCAGAGAAGTACTTTCTGAGAGCTGTTCAACTAGACCCGACAAAAGGAAACTGCTACATGCACTACGGTAAGAAGAGATTATAGACATTGTAAACCCTTTTTAACAAAGCCCGTGTGAAAATGAACATTCAAATCTGAAAAATATGGACGTCTCTATCCTCAGTAATGTCTCATGTGCTTTACAGAGCAATGAAAATTTCATTTAAAGTCATTCAATATATGTATTATGTAAACCTGTCACTGCTTTTTGTCACGTTTCCTAAAAAAAATGATTTTGGAAATGCCCTGTCATTTAATTTACTGTTGGTATCGGTGCTGGGAGTGTCGGAGCTGTCTCACGCTTTGCAGATGGCGGCAGACACACGTACAAACAGGCATGTATGCTATGTTTATCTGAGTGAGGAGGCAGGATCAGGATACACTGTTTACCATTCGTAACACATGATACCACGTTCCTCCTGCGCCGTTGTTAATTCTGCGTTTCATATCATTGAGGAGGAACAGGCTTCTTGCCGCTCCATGTCGCTATCTCCAGGATATTCATAGGAAATGAAATCTGTCCTCTCTTGCTGAAAGCACTATTGTGCGTTGTCCCTTTCTCTTCTTCCTTATCTCTCTCCATTCCTCCTGGTGCTTTCTCTGCGCTCATATCTTGGGTTTGGAGTTTAGTTTTCTCCCTGGCGAGGGGTGCCTTGCTGTTTTTGGACCGAGCTGTTTCCCCTTCTTACGGTCTCTCCCTCTCTCTGCCTATCTGACTATTTTCTGTTTTTCTGTGTTATCTTGTAGCTTCTTGCTATAGGTGATGTTTATTTGGTCTGGTCCTCTCCTTTTATCGCAAATCTGGCTGCTTTAGCTACACTAGGTTCACTGGATGAGCTCCAGGTGTGAGTGTGTAAAGAGCGATGATATCTGTCCACATTACAACACAGCGGATGCGCACACAAAGAGGTACACATGAGATCGTGCAAGGAAGTGAGGACACTGAGGGTGATAGCTGAGGCAAGGCCCCCTTTCCTGCCATTGTTCACAGTAACACATTTTAATGCAAACTGTCCCTCATACGACCCGGTTCTGAATAGTCGGCTTTGGCTGCACCCAGTCAAAAGCTTTCAGTATAAGAAAGCCAACGGACACACACCTCAGTGGAGCCTCCCCACATTCCCCTCATCCCACATTCAGTAACATCTGCGGCCGGGCTCGCCTGTTAATTTATAGCCACTGCGGCAAGCACTCGTGGGTGCCACACCAGGTGGCCAGACTCCCACAGGAAAACACATGAAAATACCTCCGTCTCCTCTGTGATCGCAGCCGCTGCCCAACAAAACAACAATCCTTCGCTCTCTGACTGTCTCACTTCTCCCTCGCTTTCTCTGCCTCCTTTTTTGCATTTCCTGTGGTGCTCGTCCCTTTCACCACTTCCATTAATCTTCCTTTGTTTTCCTGTCATCCATCTTTGCCTGTCGTTGCTTTTGTTCCCTTGAATACCACTTCTGTCAGTTTGTTATAACACAAGTCTAAAACTAATATGTTTAATATTTTTTATGAATCTTTTTCTTAGCACAAAAAAGCAAACAAAACACCTCTATTTATAAGGAACTAAGACTGTGAGTCTATGGCCATGCTAGCACCTCTACATTTGAACTAAATGCTAATATCCGCATGCTAATATTCTCACAATGTCAATGCTAACATGCTGATTTTCAGGAAGCATAGTATTTACCATCTTAGTTTAGTGTGTTAGTATGTTGCTAAAGCTAATGTTGAGATATTTCAGTCTGGACTAAAGTGGTGGACTGACTAACAAACCAACAGGCTAACAGACTACCAGCCCTAAAACCATGTAACTAGCATGGCTAAAAAACAAACAAACTACTAAACAGAACTTCTACTGCACCCTGGTAACATGCACACTTCCTGTTTCTCCAGGTCAGTTTCTGCTGGAGCAGTCTCGTCTTGGCGAGGCTGCAGAGATGGCAGAGAGAGCTGCGGAGCTGGACAGCTCAGAGTTTGATGTGGTCTTCAGTGCCGCTCACATGCTAAGGTTGGCTAAACCGCTGACATACAACAACACCGCTTAAAAATGGAGTTTCCCTACTTGAAAAAGCATGCCGTGCAGAAAATTGACTGAGCGTTTACTTCAAGAAATTGTTGTGGTTCTTGAAATCCAGAGTTTGCTGCTGTGCTGCTTCACAATTTGTGGGGTTTATTCTGTACCTCTGCCATTTCATAACCATCTTTGAAATATAAATTATACTAGCATTATAAAATATAGTAAATGTCCTCTCCTTGGAAATAGCTGCCATAAAAGCTAATATGTATTACATATATAAACAGAAATACAGTTTCAGTCCATCATGGTGATGTTTCACTGTGGGGATTGTAAAGAAACCATAGGAGAATTTCCCCTTAAAGTTTGGCAAGCACGTGCACAGACATCTTATAAGTCTTAAAAAGTGTCAAAAGAGACTGGAAATGTCCTCCACTCCCGGCAACTGAGGGGAATATTGGAGCAATATGCCTTAATTCCTTTTTGCTCTACATATCTGGAAAAGTCATTACTGCTCTCTAGCATCCACCATGAAAGCAACACCACAGAGGATTTGTAAAAAGTTAAAAGTCTCAGGGTTTGGCTGAGGTCTGCTCTTGGAAACATTAGGAGTAAATCTAAATGACAGATTATTCCGCTGTGTTCTGGTCTGACTGCTGAGAATCTCTGTGACATGAATCCAAACGGATTAGGATTAGGGTTTAATAAATGCGACACACACCTGTCATTAACTGGATTTAAGGATAAAGCTGCTTCACTGATAATAAAGGGAGCTAGAAATCTTGGCTTCTTTTTAAGTGCAAATTTTTACATTGACTGCTCACAAACAGGATGAAAATGTAATGGGCCATGTAAATACAGTGATGGTGATGTGCTGAGTGATTCAACAATATCTATTTATTTTTTATCGCATGTTTAAGATGTTTAAGATTTCTTTTAACCTGACTTCCTGACTCTTTGTTTAGAGTTGATCAAATCTAATGTACGGAGCAGATTAACTGTTGCCTAATGTGGTGAATCGTTGCCCCAAAATGAACTGTAAACTGCATTATCAGCTATTTCACAGCTACTTACCAAAGAAATGAATCACTTGACGCTGTTTCCTAATGGTTCTGTTAGGAGCTAAAGTATTTTACAAGCTCATTTCAAAAACATTTAAACATTGCTGCAGTCAAAAAATGAGCTGTACCACCCATCGGCTACCATATTACAGTGTGTACCTGCTAGTTTATTCAGAGACTACTGAATAAGATAAGTCCATGTTTTTAGCTTTGTCTGCAGGAACAAAGAGTAAGATAATGTCATGATTAGAAATTAGACACAAATTGGCCAAAAGGATATGAAATCTGTCAAGATATTAAACGGTTTGATGTGAAAGAGTTGTATGTTAATAGTAATAATAACTCTCAGAATTTGATTTCATTAGCTAGTCAATAAATATGCAATAAAAATGATATCATGATTTAAAGAAAATAATCTATCACTATCCATGCATCATGGTGTGTAAAGTATAATTATTTTGGACATGAATATGCCTTCTAGGATTACTCTTGCACATTTTGAATCTTGTTGATTGTTGCAGTTACCTGCTAAATAAGATACAAATTTTTTATATTATGTTTAGCTATATTATGTTATGTAATCTGTTATTTAAAGAGTTAGTCCCATTGATATTGACAAACACACAGAAATGCAAAACACACAAGAGAGATGGTTTCACGTGAAAGAAAATGTGGCAGTGTGAAGTAGTCAGGCAGTTCTTTTTTTCAGTAGAGCCACCTTCACATACAAGACACACTGGTGAGTCAGAAATTTATCTCCTGTGATAAAGCCTAATGCACTGTAGGGAAGAGGCTTTAAATGAAAACAATATGCTTTATACAACTTTGGTTAACATGCAGTGAATCTGACTATTCCAATGAAAATGAACAGTAACATCACCAATTAACACAGTTAGTGAACGGCTAACTGTAATTAAAGTAATTCATGTGATTAGTTGTACTGTACAAAATGAATGAGTACAATTATCAGTCGTTTTTAGTAGTGCAGTATTATTCATATAAATTGAGTTATTACGTGCAGATTTTTTACTCTCCCTGCCTGCCCTCTGTTCTTCTGTCTCTTCAGGCAGGCCAGTCTAAATGAGGCAGCAGAGAAGCAGTATGAGCGAGCAGCCAGCCTCAGACCAGATGTAAGTACCTGGACTGGTGAGCCTGTTAGCACTTATCATGGAAATGCACACACACACGCGCACACACATGCATGCACACACACACGCATGCATGCACGCACACACACACACACGCACGCATGTACGCACGCACGCCTTCACTGTAAATTCCATTTACAACATACTATGTATTACCCATCATTCTGACATTATGTTATAGTGCTGTTGTTCCTGGCGAACAGTGATAGAGCTGAACTGAATATAAAATGGAAACTGTGCATAGTTCACGGCTGTGAACCGGTGCCTCGATGTGCTTATGCAAACACCAACATCCCAAAGAGAAATGTGGTTACTGTCACACATTCGGCTTCAGAGTACACACTTGATCATCACAGTGTAGTTAAACAGACAGAGCCTTATGCGATACCATGTCAACACATGCGGTTGAGGAAGCTGGGGGGCTATTATGTCCTGTTTCTGCCTTGTATGAATCAGTCACTTGAAAGAAAAAGGGTGCGTGGACCGGTCTGGGAGCGGCTAATTTAGAGTCATAGAAACCCCTGTGTTTTCAGACAAGACTGAGAAGGAGCTTCCTGCACTCATTTGTCATGTTAATCTGCCTAGTGACGGTCTGCTCTGTGATTTATGTTGCCAGTTCAGTCAGGAGAGAGAATTAGACTTTCATCTTCATGCCCTTCACTGGGGTAACCAGTGTTATATTGCCACACCCTGTATAGCAGCGTTTCCAAACTTTTTTTTTTTTTTTTTGTCTGACGTAACCCCACAGCCATCCTGTCAGATGAACTCAAGCACCCCTTCACAGCCCTCATCTTCCAATGTGTTCTTTTCAAATTTATTCTAAACTGGATGTTATTTAACACTATTAAAGTTTATGAATTAAGAAATGATCTTAAGGATTATTTCAATCATTTATCCATTACTTTGCTAGCTAGCTTTAACAGTTTATCCTTCCTTTCTAGTTTGCTAACTAGCTTTCACACACTCTCAATGCTACACACTGTGTTCTGGCATTTATTTCAATTTTCTTCAAATTAGTGGAGCTATTCTACAATTTCTCCACGTACCCCCAACTACACTGCGAGTATCCCCCTGGGGATAAATGCTGGTTGGGATCACTGCTTTATAGTATCTGGCTCTTTTTAGATAAGGTCTGCCTGTCTGTTCATATCCCATTTAAGCCTTAAAAGCAGAGTAAAACATAGAGGAGAAGAATGCTGGTTGTCCATTTTAATTTGGAAAGCTCTGTGTTTATATTTACTTCTGTGAAAAATAAGGTACCTCAAAGTCACAGTCATTATAATTCCGTCTGGAAGGCTTCATGTGCACATTCAGACACTCTGAAGGTTTCTCTTGTCTTGTAACAAGTAAAGCGCCTCTTGTCTTTGACATTTTCCCTGCACACGTCTGCTTAGTGAATGACAGTCTCTCAAATATCAACTTAATCCAGCAGCTTTCAGGTCATGAAAGATTCAGCGCTGGCTCTACGTGCTGAGAAAGGCAATAATCTTGTGCCTCCAGAGGAAGGTGCCAGGGAGTTTTTCATTTTACACAGACTGAAACACTTTATTGACAGCACTCAGAGCTTCATCCCACATATAACTGTGTTGTCTGAGCAGAAGAGGCAAAGTGGAAAATGAGCAGTTGGTATTCAGCATGTTGGTCATGATGAGCTCACATTGGAATAACAGTTTTGTTTTTAGTTTAAAGTTATTAATGCTAAATATTTTAGTCTTGGTTGATTAAGCAACACCTGTGGTTACCGTGGTAACAGCAAGTGTGGTTTAATACAATAGCAAAACAGTAGAAGAGCAAACGGGTGTGTCTCTGTTTACAAAGCAGAAAAAAAAAACACACTTTAATGAAGTCAGTCAAAAGTAATTGCAAATGAGATCTGGAGTCATGCAGCACACGACGGCAAGTTTGTTACACAACAGCAGGGCATGGTAAACTTGGTTCCCGCGCTGAGGAGTGTGCAGGTGTGCAGACTGTCACCTGCAGCTCATCATCTAACAATCAGTTGAAAGCTTTTAATTTGAAGCAGCAGCAGTAACTTGGCACAGTGTCAAGAGAGAAAGCAATAAACAAAATAATTCTGGATTATATACGGACTCCACCACTAACAATGATAACTACAATACAGGGAGGTAATTCCAGAATGTAAATACATGACCATTATTACTACCAATATTTTTATTCTAACTTAAGCTGGTGTGTTTATGGTCCACACTGGCTCATAGGGCAGGGTGCATCTCAAAAGCTGAAGATCAGAGGCAGATCTTATCATAAAAACACTAAATAATACATAGAAATACTGTATATCCAACTCACTGAAGGTCAAGAGCTTACATCTGTTTCATCTCTGCGAACAAGCCCGACCCAACCTCAGAAGTAATCTCAGTCAGAAGAGACACACGGAAAAAAAAAAGAATTACTGACTTATGCTGGCTGCCTTCTTATATACACAGAACACATGTAAACATGTCTCCATTTTTAATGTCCCCTGATCCCTTCTGGTGTGATTTAGTCCAGATTGTGTATTGTGTCTCACCCAGTTGTTTAGAATGACAAAGGGACCTTCATTTATCTGGCTTAGTATGTCTCTGCTGCTAACAAAGCTCCTCAGTGGTTAAAAAAAAAAAAAAAAATCAGAGCAAGGTTTTGAAGTGCTTTGAAATGAAACTGCTTAATACATTCATTTGTTGCACTAGGTGAGGAAAAAAAAAAGAAAAAGGAATGATAGTACTGTGCAGCAGCTCCTCCCACTGTAAAACTGCATTAATTCATTAATTTTCCAGCATCTTTTGCTGGAAATCTTCCATCTCCAAATGCATTCATTTGTCACATTAGATGAAAAAAAAAACAAACTCTCACCCTCACGGCTTGTCTTTTAACACTGCTTAAGAAGTGGAATGTAGACGAGTGTAACATCAGGGTTAAGAAGAGACGAACACTTGTGATGGTGAAGACAAAATCTGTGAATTAGTTGCCAAGTTGCTAAGCATATGTCATGCAATGAGGACGCAGGGCTGGGAACAAGGCCAGGTCTTGGGGATGAGATGCAGATGACTTTTAGGATGACATTTGGGTGTGTTTGTTATGTCTTGCTGGGAGTCGTGTGTATGACCTGGATTTGATAGCTGGTAAAGTATTCAGGACCAGATGGTATTTTGTTAAATAGAACCCCAGAAACACAACTCTAAATGGGTTTGTTCATTCATATGATAAAAAATACTTAACACTCGCCCACACACAACCTGTAGCTACCTCTTTGTTCACTGCGGCAATGTCAAAGGATGTACTTTGTCTTTGGCCATGCCTGCTACTGTACTATGAGATTTCATTGGGGCAAAAATTGATGCATATTTGATTCTCTTAATCATAGGAAACATGGAGACTTAGCTAAAATGCATTAATGTCTCACATTACTGTGTTCAATGTCGAACTGAGAAGGGCAAGTTTAAAATAGTTCCCGAATGGATGAATTCAAGGTCAACACAGTTGCCACAAGTGATCCTGTTACTCAACACCTCACATCTCTATAATTATAGCATTATGCACCACTCAGTCTCCTTTTCTACTGTTTGACCCTTTGCCCTCTCGTAGTACCCAGCTGCTCTGATGAACCTTGGTGCCATCCTCCACCTGAATGGGAAACTTCCCGAAGCGGAGGCCAACTACCTGCGTGCACTCCAGCTCAAACCAGATGATGTCATTACCCAGTCCAACCTGCGCAAGCTTTGGAACATCATGGAGAGGCAGGGACTCAGGACTAAGCATGGGCTTGGGACGCACAAGAGCGACCTTTGAACAGAGAGAGTCGCTGCACTGTTCCCTCAGTGGTGATGAAGCGTCCTGCAGAGAATGAAGCAGGAAAGAGCTGGAAGCTAAAAGCTCTCTGTACAAGACAGGAAAGACAACTCCTTTCGAGTTTGTGGCCTGTGATGCTTGTGGAAGACAGTTTGAGGCTCGGCACGTTTGGGATTGAAGGGGCAGGTTCAGCCAAACAATGCGTCACCATTGGTACTATACGATGGCTCAAACTACTAAAACTAATGTCATCTTTTGTATAGCATTTTATCATGTGATGCTCAGTTAAATTATACAGTGAAGTCAAAGGCAAGTAACTGCAACGTCCAAAAAAAATACGTTGAGATTGAAGATCTTAAATATGAGCTATGATGGAAATCTTGGGTTTTAGAGCACTTAATCTGAATGAGGATGTAGCAAAAGTATTTAAATTATTTCTGCTGAATGGGTTTTGAAGTTGTCAACACTGACGAGAACTCCTCCGATTTTACACATCAGTCTGTTTGCAGGTCTTGGGCAGAACTGCTGCATATGTGAAAAGAGTTGTGTAAAGTCTTCTGTGGCTCCAGACAGAGCTCTGCAAAAACCTCAAGTGATGTCACTTCAATCAGCATCAGTTGGGTTTGAAGATGACAAAAAAATCTGGGGAGGTTAGAAAGAGCTTACCAGACCTCTGCAGCCCGCTCCTCATCTCTGCTTGAGGTTCACAGCTCAAGGCTACATTAGCCACTGCGAGCATAAAACACATGAATATCCCACCGAACGGTTGGTGGTCGAGTTGTATTACTGGTGATGTAGACACCAGGTTTTTACAAGGAAGAAAGGAAGAACTTCTTTTGCTGAACTGTTGATTGCAAAATCGGTGGAGTCCTCTTTTAAAAATAAAAAATAAAATAAAATCCCTGATTAATTTCTGTCAGGGTGATCTAGCCTTGAACCTTTACTCTTAACATAATAAATACTTAGCATTAAAGGCATGCCAGTGCTGAGACATCTTCAGGTACTACCCTCTAACACAGTGCTCTATAGTACATTTCTCCCACCAAGTACCAAGAACAGGTTAAATCGTAACGTGTATCCAGTCACATTCTGTTGTGTGAGTCACTGAAGATGGTTTGCACCAGGTGCATTTTAGACGCTTGTGACCGTAAAGATGTAAACAGATCATAAGAAAACTCCTCAGCGGTGCCAAAGCTTGTACTGAGTCTTTACGCCTCTCGTGCCAAGCAAGAAGTGTTGTCACTTATGTGTTGTGTTTCTTGTGTCAAATGAAGATGTTTCATTTCATGTGATCAAATGATCAAATTTAATTTATTAATACGTTTAAAAAAATGTTATTTTATGTGAAAAAGCCAACACTGTGCCGTTTCACTGTCATATTAGCCCACCCACTCTTGTTCCTCCAAATAGATAGGCTAAAATAGGCAACATGACAATGACATTAAAAATGTTTTTTATTATATGTGTTGTTATTTTTTTCTCTCTGCTCAGGGACATCAGGTTGTGATTCCTGTCACATAAAGGGTTTTGTGACACAGAGAGAGCTTCTTAAAATGATATTAGATGTTTTTGATGATTGTGATGTTTGGTTAAATTATAGAAAATGTGTAGCTGAAAATGTGTTGTGTTTTGTAAAGAAAAGTGAAACTTTTTCCATAATAAAAACATGATTTTTGCTCTCAGCTGTGTGATGCGTCCAGAGTGATGTCATCCAATATCAACCAGACCATGGATATATATGTATATAATGTATATATGTGAATACAGTGTATGTACAGACCTGACATTTGGCTGTGATCCAGTCACTCCATTGATTGAGGAGTGACAGGGTGAACCCCGTGGCTTAGTCTGAGTCTGTTTCTCTCCCTCATTTCCTGTCATCTCTCCTCTGTCTGTAAATGCCCAAAAGATACTTGGGGAGTGATGGTAATACCAAATAATACAAAGGTATGGCATAGAGTCTCCATGCGTCACGGGAAAATATGGGGACTGTATGGAAGCAAAAATGTCTCACCAGATTTTGACATTTGAAATCGTGTGAATTTGACTGAATTCAACTCTTAAAATTTTCAATGACTCATTTCACTGTTATTTTTAAATATTCACAAACTCAGAGTGAAAAAAATTCATCAATTCAACATGTCACATGACCAGTGGAGTGTAACTTGATTGGCTGGTTTGATTTGAGACAGAATCATTGCTTATCCTTGGTATCCCAGATGTTGAATCTGATTTTTTTACTCGACTTTTGGGATCTGATTTTGGCCTATCGAATTTGAACAACTTGAATATGTATAATTCACATTCACATTAAATTAATGAACATTAAAAAAAAACAGTGAAATGATAATTATTGAAGATTTCAAGAGTTTAATTCAGAGTCAAAAAATGTCACAGGCTTTTAAATGCAAAAATCTGGTGAGACAGATTTGCTTCCATAGACTGTGTTCAAGAGAGTAGATGTTTACATGCCTAAGAGCTAATATAAACTAACTTTGCAGCCCTAATAGCTTACAGGACACAAACTTGAGCTTAAACCTAAATATGAACTCAGGATATTAATGCTAGAACAAGTGGCAAATTTGTAGAGGAGCAGGTTCTCAGGATCTAAGTACGGCTGAGGTCCCACACTGCCTGCAACTGATTTGTACAGATGTGACAAACAGCTGATATGAATGGCAAACAGAGTTACTAGGAGCAGGGCAAGGTACAGTACTATTTATAGTGCTATTTGCAGGCAATCTGGGATATAAAACACCATAGCAACAGGAGCAGCATGAAGTTAAATTTGGCATAAAATTAGTGCAATAGAGCAGGAAGAGCATGATTGACTGCTTTGGATATGTAGTATGTTGCAGTGAGAATAGTGTCGTGTGTACTGTAGCAGCAGTCTAGTTGATTTCCTGATCTGAGATTACCAAATATATTTTTTTCGTGTGTCAAATGTTAAACATGTTTATAAAGGAACCAATTTCTTTCCAGTCCTGTTACCTAGTCTTGGTTTCATTTGGGGGCATCTGTGTCAGATACTGAACGTAACAGAATAGCAGGCCTATCTCTCGCCCTCTCTCTCTATGTGACACACACGCACTCAGTTTTATGGGAGGATCCACTAATTAGACTTGGTCGATTCACAAACTCAACATGTTGACATCATCTGATCAAGCAGAGATCAAAGAGTTTCTAATGACACGCCAGACTTTGAGCACACCAGGCCGGGAATATTTAAGAAGATATCAAACTTGACTCACTTACTGACTTGCAAGAACTCCAAGTCCCAGTTTCAAACATTTCAAAGTTTGTGGTGGAGCTTGGCATATGTCCGCAAAGGCATATTTTGTTATGTAATGATAATAACAACTCTGTCTCAAAAAAATGTGTTTGTTATGCATAGAAAGAAGCGTACTTTGAGACACCATCTGCAAGTCTCATCACAAATCTGTCCATCTCACCCATAGGACCAATTCAAATATCTCAAGTAGTTTACTGAGAAATGATGGCCTGGCTCTGGAAAACAGTTCCATCGACAAAAACTCCAATATCATGCCAATAAAAAAGCCACATACACAGAATGTGCACTGGGCTATTAAATGTTGCACTCTATGTGAGTTTGTGCAAATCATTTTGATTTTCTTAGCTTTAATACAATGAAGTATGATATAATGATAAAAAAAATATGCATCAAAATATTGCATCTTTTTTCCTGGTGGAAATTTCGCTGGAATAATAAATAATATAATATTTAACTTAATTACAAAAATTATTACCTCCTTTCATAATTAAAAAAAACATATTATAATAAACTAAAATTCATAAAACCTGGATTATAACATTTCTGAAAGGAATTCTACAACCACAGTTTTACAACTATTGTCTATTGTTGGAGAAAAAGACACAGAGCCTCTATAGTCATACACACGACCCCATCTTTCCTCTGTATTTCCCAGGTCACATTAGCTTGACACCCAATAAGGAAACACTTTGATAACCTTCTTCTTCTTGCCAGGGAGTGGTGCCCAGGGGTAAACAGCCTGCAGGATCCTCTGTTCCAGAAAACTAATGAAATCAGTCGTATTCTTGTTACTCAACCTTACACCCAACTTAACTGTAAAGTGCCTCTGTCATTCAGGAGATCAAAGTTTGTCGCACGTGGCCACATCTGTGAATGGGCGTTCCATATCCGGCAGAAATGACCTCTAATGGTGGGAGCAACACCTGCACCTAACATGGTAAAGTAAAATACTAAAACTAGACTATAGGGAAGGAAGTCAGGCAGGCCCAGGACAGATGAAAGACTTCCTTTCACTACGCTGGCAAGGTAAGCATGTGGGAATAGGGGAACCATATGGCTGGTGCCTTAAGTCTTGGTGTTTTAGCAAAGTGAAGTTCAAGGACATTAGATGTGGTTTAAATGAACAGCTGGGCACCAAACAATCACCTCTGAACTGATGGTTGTAGGCTTCCGTCAGATGTAGTGAAGTTCACATTTAGATACTTTTCCCACATGCAGTCGATCACTCACCCTATGGATCATACAACTGGGTATGAAACAAAAACAAGAAAAACAGGCTATCAATAGTTCAACATGCTATTAAAGTGCATCAAGTGAAATAGTAATAATGGTCATAAACTATACAAATGTTCTGCAATGCCAAGGTGAAACATTAACTTTGGTAAGCGACTGAAAGCTGTAGCATTTAGCGCTGCCTCAATTATGTGAAGTCCTTAAATAGTTATCACCAAAGGTGTCAGCTTTTATTTAAGCTTTTAAAATAGTAATTATGTGGCATCTGAAATGGCTTTTTCATTCAGAAGATGGACATGAAAGACAGTGAAGATTTTAGAATAACCACTGGTGGCAGAATTGTTCTGATCTTCTTCTTCAGTAAAAGTACCAGTGCAACAATGTAAAAATGCTACATGCTATACATTACAAGTAAAAGTACAGAAGTATCATCAAAATCTAGTAAAAGTGAAAAGGAGTCTGAAGTAAAATAGCCCCTGTGACTGATATATTGTTATATATGAAATTATTGTTAATACTGATGCATCAACACATGAAAAGCATTTTACTGAGCTAGTTTTAACTTCTTTATGTACAGTTGAATGGTTTAGTCCTGTGGTTCACAACCAGCCCCTCCAAAGTATAACAAATTAAATCTGATTAATGGTGTTGAAAAGAAGAAAATACAAGGTTCTACCTAACAAATCTGTTTTAATTTCCTTGAACTTTTTTGTCATCTTGTTTTGTGAAATATTGCATACTTTTACCTCTTTGAGCCTCAAACTGAAATGTGAATTAAACCATCATGAGAAGTTTAGTGGGGAAATGTCTCTTTGGTGGAACTCCTCAGACATCTGCTTTTTTGTGAGGGGTCACAAGCCAGAAAGGTTGGGACCCACTGGTTTAATCTTTATTTAATCTTCTTTGTTACAATGCAAAATCTTAATGAAGTGGAGTAGAAGTATAAAGTAGCATGAAATCAAATTACTCAAGTAAAGTACAAGTACCTCAAAACAGCAATAAAGTGCTTGAATAAATGAGCTAATAATTATGATGCCAGCATGGAGTTGGACTGCTAGCCCCCTGAAAATATTTTGATGAGTTGCTGACTCACTCTGAAGGAGTTTTGTGCAGGAATAATGGCAAAAATGTGCCATTAGAAACCACTGCACTTAATGTGAACCAGCCAATGCTGGTCTGTGCCAAGAGAACAACCGCTTTTTCTAAAATGTTCCCTTTGTCAACAGTGACCCCTGCTGACCATTTCACTCAAGTACAGTTAACGCCATTCCATTCCTGTTAACGGGGAGTGACCAAAACACATAACCCTTTGAGTGTATTTGTAAAAATATTATGTTCAATTGCTTAATATCTTAATAAGTGTTGTGTTTTCTCTGACATTGCTGGATATAAGAGTTGTGTTCAAAACTCCAGCAACACTTAGTATAAAAGACACATCCCAGCCAGTTACGTCAATGCAGTGATAATTTGTGAAGGGAAAACCTGTGGCTTGATGTCACTAATTGGGCTGTGGTGAAAATGTACACCCACAGAGAACAACAAATGTTCTAGCTTGTGTGAATCACGTTTCAATTGTACCTGCAGCAAGTGCTCCTAAATAGTTTAGAGGTCAACAATTAAAGTTAAACCACAGTGGAAAACTTTAAGTTTGACTGTAATTTGAGCTGGTCACATCATGAATGAAGTATATAGTATGAAGTATAATGTTGCCATAGATTCAGTGAGTTACACTGAGAGCTACAAATTGAGCCCTGTTTTTATTCTTTGTTTGTTTACATTTTGAAAAATTAAGAACATTGTATTAAATATTAAAAATTCCTTTTTGCTCTGTACCTTTGGATATACTGAAAACTGTTGCTGAATTACTTTGGTACAGACAAAACCTTCTCAGGCCAGAACTCATGTCCCATTAGTCTACACTATCTCATAATTAAAGTATGTGATAGTAAGTCTCCAAAATTGTTTTTCTTTTGTAAATGTAATGTGGTTCTGTAATTTTATGCCCTTTTATCCACAGTAACAATATAGACGTAGAAAAATTGGAGTAGGAATAAACACATGTAGACGTTGGTTTGCTTTCTAACTAATTTATTGAATTCTTCTGTTTTGAGAGCAAATATAAATATGCTTGATAAGGTCTTAAATCTTGTAAACAAATGTAGAAAAAGTTAGCTGATCATAATGCATTAAAAACAGTCCTAGTAACATTTGTAGCACTACTTCCTTTTTTAAAATAGTGAAATGTATGTCATTGATTGTTTTTAGAAATCTTCTCCGATATAATGGTTTTATTTTTTTTTGTAATGGAGTAAAAATGCAGCAAAAACTTCTTCCATCAGGAGTTGCTGGTAAAATTTTCAACCAGACTGAGGTAAACATGTTGGTTTTGCACAGATCCTCATGATCCTGTCCTGACTTCATCTGTACTGAATCAAATACTCAGGATATATTTGATTTGAATCAAAAATAACAAAAATATTTGGATGCTTTTTAACATCCACACAGCTGTCGTGAGAGTTTTCAGGACTTCCATCATCAGGTTTTCGGAAATCAGATTGTCCAACAATTGATTTTCCGATCATCACCCGAGCCAAAAATACTATTTTAGTGTCTCTGGGTACACTTCCAGTTCCTCCGACATACAGTGGCAATGGATCCGTGCTGCTCTTGCTGTATTTATCTGCATATGTTGCATGTTTTGCAAAATATACTCCTAAATAAAAACAAGGAAAGTCAGATCAGCTGAGGGAATTCTGGTGAGACCAACTTAAATAATCATTTATATTGTATATTCTGTTTATTGTTGCACAGACAGTTGTTACTGAATAATTAAATCTACCTTTGCCATATACGTTGCCATGTTGTCCAGCTAGCCGTACATCAAAGTTATACTTGCAAATGCTGTCGACATTTTTGATATCAGTCCCATGAAAGAGTCTCCGCTCTTGAATTTCTTTGACACCTTGAATCCTCATTAACTGTTTCTTTTTGCTTTGACACAAACAAAGAAAAATACCATTTTAGTGACAAAAGAGGGGAATGATGAAAGGAATGGAGAGGTCATGTTAAAGACCTTCTTACCAACAATACATTTCCCAGAGGTCCAGATTCTGTATCCTGCTGATTGATACGATGGATCTGTCCAAAAGCCCATCTTCCCTAACATAACCTGCCACAGTGTTGTACTCAGGGGTAAGGTCATTCAAAGGGATTAACTGTAAGATAAATTAAGAATACACATTTAATAAAGTCTTCAGTTGAAAAGAACAAACATGAAAACATATATAGTTTGAATTGCAATGGCTGTGTCTAATTCTTTATGAATATGAACATACTTCTTCCTGAGAAATTGGCTTAGCTGGCTCAATGGTGATGCTAATACATCTTACAGCCTTACCTTGCCATACTATAGTATGTCGTTTTTATATCTGACTGTACTATGATGTTTTTATGTTGTTTTTGATGCCTTACCGGATTAAGACCTTTTTATGGCTTACTATATTATGATGTTTTTATGAAGTTATTTATGCCTTACTTTACTATGAAGTTTTTATGACTTTGTATGCCTTAATGTAGTATGAAAATTTAATGACTTTTTATGCCTTACTATACAATGACTTTTTATGCCTCACTATACTATGATGTTTTTATGACATTTTTATGCCTCACTATACTATGATGTTTTTATGGCTTTTTATGCCCTACTATAGACATTTTTATGAACTTTTATCCCTTACTATAGACGTTTTTATGACTTTTTTGCTATACTAAACTATGACTTTTTAAGCCTTAATATGCTATGACGTTTTTATGACTTTTTATGGCTTACTATACTATGATGTTTTTATGACTTTTTATTCCTTACTACAGACATTTTTATGACTTTTTATGCATTACTCTTCTGTGACATTTTCATGATTTACTTTACTGAGGTTTTTCTGACTTTTTATGCCTTGCTATACTATGATGTTTTTATGACTTTTTATGCCTTACTATACTATAATATTTTATACCCTACTATACGGTGACGTTTTTATGCCTTATTACACTATAACATTTTTTTCACATTTTCTACCTTGAAGTTTCTATGCCCTACTTTATTATGGTGTTTTTTCACTTTTCATGGCATACTATTGTATGCCTTTTTTTCACTTTTTAGGTCTTATTATACTATAACATCTCTTGACCTTCAATGCCTTATTATACTATGACGCTTTTTCATTTTTTTGCCATACTATAGTATGTTGTTTTTTCACTTTTTAGGCCTTACTATACTATGTTGTCTTTTGACTTTCGATGCCTCACTATAGTATGTCCTTTTTCAATTTTTATAACATACTATACTATGTTGTTTTTTTTCACTTTTTATGCCTTCCTATACTATGACGTTTTTTCAAGTTTTTGCCATACTATACTATGTCATTTGTTTTTCACTTTTTATGCCTTTCTACATTATTACTCTTTATGCATTATTATAAAATGACGTTTTCCCACTTTTTATGCCTTCTTATACTATGACATTTTTCCACATTTTTGCCATACTATACTATGTCATTTTTTTTTCACTTTTTAGGCCTTTCTACATTATGATGTTTTCTGATTTTTTATGCCTTACTGCAGCATGTTGTTTATATGACTCTTTATGCATTATTATACAATGACGTTTTCTCACTTTTTTTGCCATTTTATACTATGATGTTTTTTCCACTTTTTATGCCATACAATACTATGATGTTTTTTCGTTTTTCATGCAATACTATACTATGATGTTTTTCCACTTTTTATGCCTTACTATACTATGACGTGTCTATGCCCTAGTATGTAATGTAGTTTTTTCACTTTTTAGGCCTTACTATACTATGTCGTCTTTTGACTTTCGATGCCACACTATACTATACTATGTTGTTTTTTAAAATTTTTATGCCTTCCTATACTATGACGTTTTTCCATGTTTTTGCCATACTATACTATTTCATTTTTTTTCACTTTTTATGGCTTACTATATTATGATGTTTTTTGATTTTTTGTGCCTTACTGCAGCATGTTGTTTATAAGACTCTTTATGCATTATTATACAATGACGTTTTCTCACTTTTTTTTGCCATTTTATACTATGATGTTTTTTCCACTTTTTGTGCCTTACTATACTATGAAGTTTCTATGCCCTACTATATTATTTAGTTTTTTCGCTTTTCAGGCCTTTCTACATTATGACTCTTTATGCATTATTATACAATGCCA